>NC_090336.1:74639650-74800769 GCF_035084215.1 Heptranchias perlo
TGGTATCAACTTAATAAAACTTCAATTTAGTACTGAATGTTTGCCTAAAATCAGGAACTTGTATTTCTGTAGCATCTTTCATGTCCTCAGGATGTCCCAAAGTGCTTCACAGCCAATGAGTGCCTTTCTGAAGTGTTGTCGCTGTTATGTAGGTAAATGGACAGCCAATCTGCGCACAGCAAGGTCCTACAATGAGATAAATGACCAGTTAATCTGTTTTAGTGGCATAGCTTGGATGATGAATGTTGGCCAGGACACTGGGAGAACTCTCTGCTCTTCTTCGAATACTGCCATGTATCTATCTGAACAGGCAGATTGATTCTTTGGTTTAACATGACTTTCGAAAGGCAAGACCTCCAACAATGCCGTACTCCTTCAGTGTCAGCCTAGATTATATGCTCAAATCCTGCAGTGGGTCTTGAACCCACAACCTTCTGGTGAAGAGGTGAGTGTTTTGCCACCTACGTAACACTGACACAGGTTGCAGAAGGAATACATTGGCTATAAAATGCTTTTGGGGCATTCCTGAGCACATGATGAGATCCGATATAAATGTGAGCCCTTCCTTGCTTTCTTGTGGCAGTTATTATACAGTGGTTGCATCAGATAAACTGGGTCAGAATGCTGTGAAATGATCTAGTTCTGAATCATAAGGTACTTTGCAGACTACAGAACTGCTTTTGACCAGGGACTGGGGTACAGAGAGCATCCCAGCTCACTTTAACCACTGGCTGTGTCATCACTTCGCCCTGTTTCACAGGATACCAGTATCGAGAGTCAGAAATTATACTGCAATATTGTGTTACAATTGGAGGTGGGGAAACCGAGAAATATGTAAGATAACCAAATAGATGCAAGAAAGATCTGGATTTTGTGGGATTTTGAGGGCCTTTGAAAGCATGTATATATTTCTCTGTTTCCCTAGACCATATGCTTTCAAACTAGTGTCCTTTGATCTTGGGGGTCTTTTGAGGGCATCCCAGGAGACCTGTAAGATCATCGGATTTCTGTCTGTCATCCGATTTCGGTGTTGTTCTGTATTTGTTGATTTCCGAGCATCATATTTCTTTTATTGTATATTGATCAAAAAATGACCCACGCAATGATAACGGAAGAAGATGGACTTCCAATTATATAGCACCTTTCACTGCCTTATGGTATCCGAAAACTCTTCACAAACAATGAAGGACTTTTGACGTGTACTCACTGTTGTAATGTAGGAAACGCAGCAGCCAATTTGCGCACAGCAAGATCCCACAAACAGCAATGAGATAATGACCAGATAATTTTTTCGTGATGTTAAGGAATAAATATTGTCCAGGACACCGGGGAGAACTCCCCTGCTCTTCTTCCAAGAGTGCCAGGGGATCTTTACGCCCACCTGAGAGGGAAGACGGGGCCTCAGTTTAACGTCACATCCGAAAGACGGCACCTCCGACAGTGCAGCACTCCCTCAGTACTGCACTGGGAGTGTCAACCCAGATTTTGTGCTCAAGTCCCTGGAGTGGGGGCTCGAACCCACAACCTCCTGACTCCGAGTGCTACCCACTGCGCCACGGCTGACATGCCATGGGATCTTTCACATCCACCTGAGAGGGCAGATGGGGCCTCGGTTTAACATCTTATTCGTGAAATAGATTTCCTCAACGAGTCAGGGTGCTTTGGTCCGCTCAGTTTTGGTGGAGGTTGTCCATCCATGGCCGGCATGGGACCCGAGCCTTGTCAATTGGGCCCTCGAAACCTTGAAGCCCAGGCAATTCAGTCCTATTTGCTCTTGTATTTCTTACTCACGGTTCATCCATTTTGAGTTTTGTGGACCTGGAGATTTAGCAAGGACTGTTTTCAGTGCTGCTGCCTCATTGATGGATAAATGCTAATCAGCACTCCACGATCCCTGAGCATCAGTAACTTGAGATATTTGGGAATTAATGGGAACAGGCTATAAACTTTAAATGTGATTCCATGTGCCTGAGACCCAGAAAAGGAGCATGATTCGAACTGACAGTGATCACAGGCGTGATGAGCCACAAAACTGATTGCTCTCTTTCTTACTGGTGCCCATGCTGGGTTTTAACTCTGTTTTTGTTTCTTACAGGTATTACATTTATGAATGTACACTATGGATGACGACAGTCAAGATGAACTGATTAACATAAACACGGCACAGGGAAAATCAAGAGGAAAACGGGAAGTCTTGGCCATTTTCAGTGATGAAGGTAATGTTTGGTGCAATGTTAAGCAAAATGAGGTACTGTAGAGGACAAGGTGGACATGCCAATGAGGCAAAACTATTCCTGTTTGGGGTAATGGGTCAGACGTGAAAGGGACTGTATGCTTATTGAAGGCTAAAAGGGTAGGTGTTCTGGGAGGGGCCCCTCAATGACATAATGTCATATTGTTGCATTCTAATCTGAGAGAAATGCTGAGACAGCAGCGGCCCTGACAGGCTATCCACTTGTGAATTGAATTTTTCAATATTTTACTATGCATCCACATAGATAAAATAGCCAATTAATTTTTTAAATCTTATTTTTCTCTGGGTTTTTTTTCTCTCCTCTCCCTAGCATGCTGACTGCTGGGTACCGATTCACAATACCTGCAGTCCTCTGGTACATTGCCAAAGTGGTTATTCTTCACATGAAGGCACAGGCAGTGTGCGTTGATAGGCTTTTCCAATGTGGAAGGCATCACCTATCCTGTCCTCATCTGATGTCCGCACAGGGGGTCACTGGTGATAATCTGGAATGAGGATCTCGGCTGGTCTTTCTCCTCATTAGCCCAGGGGTCAGGTAACACTGCCTCGGCTGGTGCCCTGCCTGAGCCCACCTATTCAGCACAGACCAACGATCAAACAGATCAAACCTGGGAGCTTCTGGACTGTAGGGCCCAATGCTTCACTTAGCCATTGAAGGAGAACAGCCATTCGGGTCAGTAAATGGCAATATATCCTCAAATTGAGACTCACTTAGCAAGACATGGGTTAAGCTGGAGAGCCAGGGAGAACCATTTGTAAAAGGCAAATCGTGTCTGACAAATTTGAGGAACTAACAGTGTAGTGATAAGGAAATGCAGTGAATGTTGCATATATAGATTTTTTTTCGTTCATGGGATGTGGGCGTCGGTGGCAAGGCCAGCATTTATTGCCCATCCCTAATTGCCCTTGAGAAGGTGGTGGTGAGCCGCCTTCTTGAACCGCTGCAGTCCGTGTGGTGAAGGTTCTCCCACAGTGCTGTTAGGAAGGGAGTTCCAGGATTTTGACCCAGCGACGATGAAGGAACGGTCGATATATTTCCAAGTCGGGATGGTGTGTGACTTGGAGGGGAACGTGCAGGTGGTGTTGTTCCCATGTACCTGCTGCTCTTGTCCATCCAGGTGGTAGAGGTCGTGGGTTTGGGAGGTGCAGTTGAAGAAGCCTTGGCGAGTTGCTGCAGTGCATCCTGTGGATGGTACACACTGCAGCCACTGTGCGCAGGTGTTGGAGGGAGTGAATGTTTAGGGTGGTGGATGGGGTGCCAATCAAGTAGGCTGCTTGTCCTGGATGGTGTTGAACTTCTTGAGTGTTGTTGGAGCTGCACTCATCCAGGCAAGTGGAGAGTATTCCATCACACTCCTGACTTGTGCCTTGTCGGTGGTGGAAAGGCTTTGGGGAGTCAAGGTGAGTCACTCACCGCAGAATACCCAGCCTCTGACCTACTCTTGTAGCCACAGTATTTACGTGGCTGGTCCAGTTGAGTTTCTGGTCAGTGGTGACCCCCAGGATGTTGGTGGTGGGGGATTCGGCAATGGTTATGCTGTTGAATGTTAAGGGGAGGTGGTCAGATACTCTCTTGGAGATGGTCATTGCCTGGCACTTGTCTGGCGCGAATTTCAAAGTTCTCCAGATTCAGGAACTGTCCCTCTAGATTGGAAAATTGCACTTGTCACTCTGCTTTTTAAGAAAGGAGAGGGAAGCCAGGGAATTATAGACCAGTTGACCTAACATCTGTTGTGGGGAAAATGCTGGAGTCTATAATTAAGGATAGGGTGACTGAACACCTCGAGAATTTTCAGTTAATCAGAGAGAGCCAGCATGGATTTGTGAAAGGTAGGTCGTGCCTGACAAACCTGATTGAATTTTTTGAAGAGGTGACTAAAGTAGTGGACAGGGGAATGTCAATGGATGTTATTTATATGGACTTCCAGAAGGCATTTGATAAGGTCCCACATAAGAGACTGTTAGCTAAGATAGAAGCCCATGGAATCGAGGGAAAAGTACGGACTTGGTTAGGAAGTTGGCTGAGCGAAAGGCGACCGAGAGTAGGGATAATGGGTAGGTACTCACATTGGCAGGATGTGACTAGTGGAGTCCCGCAGTGAAGACATAGATGAAGGCATAGAAAGTCTCATATCTAAGTTTGCCGATGACACAAAGATTGGTGGCATTGTAAAGTAGTGTAGGTGAAAACATAAAATTACAAAGCAATATTGATAGATTCGGTGAATGGGCAAAATTGTGGCAAATGGAATTCAGTGTAGACAAATGTGAGGTCATCCACTTGGGATCAAAAAAGGATAGAACAGGGTACTTTCTAAATGGTAAAAAGTTAAAAACAGTGGATGTGCAAAGGGACTTAGGGGTTCAGGTACATAGATCATTGAAGTGTCATGAGCAGGTGCAGAAAATAATCAGTAAGGCTAATGGAATGCTGGCCTTTATATCTAGAGGACTGGAGTACAAGTGGGCAGAAGTTATGCTGCAGCTATACAAAACCCTGGTTAGACTGCACCTGGAGTGCTGTGAGCAGTTCTGGGCACCGTACCTTCGGAAGGACATATTGGCCTTGGAGGGAGTGCAGCGTAGGTTTACTAGAATGATACCCGGACTTCAAGGGTTAAGTTATGAGGAGAGATTACACAAATTGGGGTTGTATTCTCTGGAGTTTCGAAGGTTAAGGGGTGATCTGACGAAGTTTATAAGATATTAAGGGGAACAGATAGGGTGGATAGAGAGAAACTATTTCTGCTGGTTCGGGATTCTAGGAGTCGGGGGCACAGTCTAAAAATTAGAGCCAGACCTTTCAGGAGCGAGATTAGAAAACATTTCTACACACAAAGGGTGGTAGAAGTTTGGAACTCTCTTCCGCAAACGGCAATTGATACTAGCTCAATTGCTAAATTTAAATCTGAGATAGATAGCTTTTTGTCAACCAAAGGTATTAAGGGATATGGGCCAAAGGCAGGTATATGGAGTTAGATCACAGATCAGCCATGATCTTCTCAAATGGCGGAGCAGGCACGAGGGGCTGAATGGCCTACTCCTGTTCCTATGTTCCTATGCCACACATGAGCCCAAGCCTGGATGTTGTCCAGGTCTTGCTGCATGCGGGCACCAACTGCTGGTACATGGGAACAACACAACCTGCACCCCTGGAAGTCTCACACCATCCAGACTTGAAAATATATCGCTGTTCCTTCATCGTCGCTGGGTCAAAATCCTGGAACTCTCTTCCTAACAGCACTGCGGGAGAACCTTCACCACACCGACTGCAGCGGTTCAAGATGGCGGCTCACCACCACTTTCTCAAGGGCATTTAGGGATGGGCAATAAATGCCGGCCTCGCCAGCGACACCCACATCCCATGAACGAATAAATAAAAAAAAACATTTAAAGAAATAATTCAGTAGATGAGGGCAATGCATTTGATGTGGTGTATATGGATTTTCAAAAGGCATTTGATAAAGTGCCGCATGGTAGGCTTAAGATCAAGATTGGGGCCCATGGAATAAAGGGGGCAGTAGCAACGTGGATACAGAATTGGCTAAGGGACAAGAAACAGAGAGTAGTGGTGAACGTTTGTTTTTCGGACTGGAGGGAGGTGTACAGTGATGTTCCCCAGGGGTCAGTGCTGGGACCACTGCTTTTCTTGATATATATTAATGACTTGGACTTGGGTGTACAGGACACAATTTCAAAATTTGTAGATGACACAAAACTTGGAAGGGTAGTAAACAGTGAGGAGGATAGTGATAGACTTCAAGAGGATATCGACAGGCTGGTGGCATGGGCGGACACGTGGCAGATGAAATTTAACACAAAGAAATGTGAAGTGATACATTTCGGTAGGAAGAATGAGGAGACGCAATATAAACTAAAGGGTACAACTCTAAAAGGGGTACAGGAGCAGAGGGATCTGGGGGTATATGTGCACAAATCGTTGAAGATGGTAGGGCAGGTTGAGAAAGTGGTTAATAAAGCATACAGCATCCTGGGCTTTATAAATAGAGGCATAGAGTACAAAAGCAAGGAAGTCATGATCAAGAAGGCCAACGGAATGTTGGCTTTTATTGCTATGGGGATAGAATATAAAAACAGGGAGGTATTGCTGCAGTTATATAAGGTATTGGTGAGACCGCACCTGGAATACTGCATACAGTTTTGGTGTCCATACTTAAGAAAAGACATACTTGCTCTCGAGGCAGTACAAAGAAGGTTCACTCGGTTAATCCCGGGGATGAGGGGGTGGACATATGAGGAGAGGTTGAGTAGATTGGGACTCTACTCATTGGAGTTCAGAAGAATGAGAGGCGATCTTATTGAAACATATAAGATTGTGAAGGGGCTTGATCGGGTGGATGCGGTAAGGATGTTCCCAAGGATGGGTGAAACTAGAACGAGGGGGCATAATCTTAGAATAAGGGGCTGCTCTTTCAAAACTGAGATGAGGAGAAACTTCTTCACTCAGAGGGTAGTAGGTCTGTGGAATTTGCTGCCCCAGGAAGCTGTGGAAGCTACATCATTAAATAAATTTAAAACAGAAATTGACAGTTTCCTAGAAGTAAAGGGAATTAGGGGTTTTGGGGAGCGGGCAGGAAATTGGACATGAATTTAGATTTGAGGTTAGGATCAGATCAGCCATGATCTTATTGAATGGCGGAGCAGGCTCGAGGGGCCGATTGGCCTACTCCTGCTCCTATTTCTTATGTTCTTATGTAACCTTTTTAAAACACTGGTTGTGCTACAACTGGAGTATTTTGTCTTGAAAGATGTGAAGGCCTCAAAGAGTGCAGAAGAGATTTACTAGAATGATTCCAGGGATGAGGGACTTTAGTTACGTGGATAGACTGGAGAATCTGGGATTGTTCTCCTTGGAACAGAGACGGTTGCGAGGAGATTTGATCGAGGTATTCAAAATCATGAAGGGTCTCGACAGAGTCGATAGAGAGAAACTGTTCCCATTGGCGGAGGGGTCAAGGACCAGAGGACACAGATTTAAGGTGATTGGCAAAAGAACCAAAGATGACATGAGGAAAAACTTTTTTGCACAGCGAGTGGTTAGGATCTGGAATGCACTGCCCGAGGGGGTGGTGGAGGCAGATTCAATCATGGCCTTTAAAAGTGAACTGGATAAGTACTTGAAAGGAAAAAATGTGCAGGGCTACGGGGAAAGGGCGGGGGAGTGGGACTGGCTGGAATGCTCTTGCAGAGAGCCAGCACGGACGTGTTGGATCGAATGGCCTCCCTCCGTAACCTTTCTATGATTCCCCGTGCATTGGAAGGTAGCAAATGTCACCCTGCTACACAAGAAAGGAGGGAGAGAGAAAACAGGGAACTATAGGCCGACTAGCCTGACATCAGTAGTCGGGAAAATGCTGGATTCCATTATTAAGGACGTAGTGACAGGGCACATTGAAAATCATAATATGATTAGGCAGAATCAACATGGTTTTATGAAAGGGAAATCGTGTTTGACAAATTTATTGGAGTTTTTTGAGGGTGTAACTAGCAGGGTAGATAAAGGGGAACCAGTGGATGTAGAATATTTGGATTTTCAAAAGGCATTCAATAAGGTGCCACATAAAATGTTGTTACACAAGATAAGGGCTCATGGGATTGAGGGTAATATATTAGCACGGATAGAGGATTGGTTAACGATCAGAAAACAGAGAGTAGGAATGAACAGGTCATTCTCAGGTTGGCAGGCTGTAACTAGTGGGGTGCCGCAAGGATCAGTGCTTGGGCCTCAGCTATTTACAATCGATATTAATGACTTAGATGAAGGGACCGAGTGTCATGTATCCAAGTTTGCTGACGATACAAAACTGCGACCCAGCTTTATTTCTGGGTTTAATGTTGGCACGGAAAAGTACAGGGTTCCCACTGGGAATGCAAAGTCTGAAAATTTTGCCGGTGCAACCCAAAAAAACAACTTTTAAACTCTCACCCACCCGTTCTTGGGGTTTAAAATCACCCCCAAAGAGTCTGCAAAGGGATATGGACAGGTTAAGTGGGCAAGAAGGTGGCAGATGGAGTATAATGTGGGGAAATGTGAAATTATCCACTCTGGTCGGAAGGATAGAAAAGCAGAATATTTTTTTAAAAGATGAGAGACGCAAGAAATGTTGGTATTCAGAGGGTTAGGGTTAGGTTTCCTTGTACACGAATCACAGAAAGTTAACATGCAGGTACAGCAAGCAATTAGAAAGGCAAATGGTATGCTAGCCTTTATTGCCAGGGGGTTGGAGTATAAGAGTAAGGAGATCTTGCTGTAATTATATTGGGCTGTTTTGAGACCTGGAGTACCGTATACAGTTTTGTTCTCCTTACCCAAGGTTCACTAGATTGATTCCTGGGATGAGAGGGTTGTCCCATGAGGAATTTAGAAGAATGAGAGGTGATCTCATTGAATTGTATAAAATTTGAGAGGGTTTGACAGGGCAGATGTTGAGAGGTTGTTTCCCCTGGCTGGAGAGTCTAGAACTTAGGGGTCTTAGTCTCAGGATAAGGGGTCAGCCATTTAGGACTGAGATGAGGAAAAATTTCTTCATTCAGGGGGTTGTGAATCTTTGGAATTCTCTACCCCAGAGGGCTGTGGATGCTGAGTCGTTGAGTGTATTCAAGACTGAGATCGATAGATTTTTGGACACTAAGGGAATCAAGGGTCGGAAAGTGGAGTTGAGGTAAAAGATCAGCCATGATCTGATTGAATGGCGGAGCAGGCACGAGGGGCCGTATGGCCTACTCGTGCTCCTATTTCTTATGTTCAGGAGCACAAGGACAGGTTAGGGCCTTAGGCAGACAGATAAAAATGACCGTAGAATTTTACAGCACAGAAGGAAGCTATTCAGCCCCTCACACCTTGTGCGGGCTCCCTGCAGGAGCTTGCCTGTTAGTCTCATCGCCTTGACCTTTCCCCACACCCCTTTACGTGTTTTTTATTATGGAGAGACTGGAGAAGCTGAGATTGTTCTTCTTCGAGCGGATTAAGTGCAGATTTAATAGAGGTGTTCAAAATTACGAAGGATTTTGATAGAGTAAATAAGGAGAAACTGTTTCCAGTGGCAGGAGGGTCGGTAACCAGAGGACACAGATTTAATACAATTGGCAAAAGAACCAGAGGGGAGAAGAGAGTTTTTTTTTAACGCAGCAAATTGTTCTGATCTGGAATGCGCTGCCTGATAGGGCGGTGGAAGCAGATTCAGTCGTAACTTTCAAAAGGAAATTGGACATATATTTGAAAAGGAAAAATTTGCAGGGCTATGGGGAAAGAGCAGGGGAAGTGGGATTAACTGGATAGCTCTTTCAACGAGCCGGCATAGGTGCGATGGGCCGAATGTCCTCCTTCTGTGCTGTATGATTCTACCTATTCGCTTCCATTTAAAAGCTGTTATGAATTCTGCTTCCACCGGACATTCCGTGTCCTAACAATCCTCCATATTTCAAAGAAAATCTTCTAACCTCTCCTTTTGGTGAGGATCTTAAATTTATACCCTCTAGTTACCAACTCACCGAACAATGGAAATAGTTTTTCCAGTTAATTGATCAAAACCTCTCAGAATTTTGAACACCTCTATTAGATTTCTCCTTAATCACCATAGCTCTGATCAAAAGAGCCCGAGTTTCTTTAGAGTGTCTTCATAACTAAAGTCTCTCAGCCCTGGTATCATAGTGAACCTCTTCTGCATTGACTCTCGCTGGATTTCCTAAAGTAAGATCACAAAACTGCACCCAGTGTGTTAATTGCGGCTGTACTCCATACCCTTATATTTATTTCAGACCTTTATCAGCTCATCTTTCCAGTTTTATTTTTAAAGTTTCACCAGTTAGTTTACATGTTCTCCCCTAATTCTTCCTCTCAAGATGTTTGATGGGCCGAATAGCCTCATTTTGTGCTGTAAAATGCGACATGTTTCAGTAGATCAAGTCTCTCCTCGTAACTATAGTCTCCCAGCCCTGATCGTCCTGGTGAATCTACACTGTATGCGTTTAATGTCCTTTCTGTACTGGGGCACCCAAAACTGCGCACAGTACTCTAACTGTGGCCTAACCATTGCTCTGGGCAGATTTATCATTACCTCTTTACTCTTGTCCTTTATGTCCCCATATATAAAACCCAAAATGTTGGCCTTTTCTAATGGCTTTATCAACCTTGCACTGAAAAGAACGATGTACTTGCACCTAAGGTCTCTCTGTACCTTCTGCGTCTTTTCGCTGAGTTTTTACCCTCATTCCTTGTTTCCCTCCGAAAGTGCATTATTTCACACTTCTCCGCATTAAGTTGCAACTGTCTGCCCATTCAGTTAACCCATCCTTGTATTCTTGAAGTCTTTTACAGTCTTTCTTGCTGTTTGCAAAAAAAACCTCCCACTTTTGTTTAGGGGACGAAACCTGTTTGATAGTTTAGCTTATTAAAAAATGGTTTGATGTGCCTGATAGTAGCCATCTTACAGTCAGAAACGGGAGAATTTATAATGGGGAACAAGGAAATGGCAGAGCAATTAAACAAATACTTCGGTTTTGTCTTCATGGAAGAGGACACAAATAACTTCCCAGAAATGCTAGGGAACCAAGGGACTAGTGAGAAGGAGGAATTGAAGGAAATTAGTATTAGTAAAAAAAAATAGTGCTGGAGAAATTAATGGGACTGAAAGCCGATAAATCCCCAGGGCCTGATAATCTGCATCCCAGAGTACTGAAAGAGGTAGCCATGGAAATAGTGGATGCATTAGTTATCATCTTCCAAAATTCTATAGATTATGGAACAGTTCCTGCAGATTGGAGGGTGGCAAATGTAACCCCACTATTTAAAAAAAGGAGGGAGAGAGAAAACAGGGAACTACAGACCGGTTAGCCTAACATCAGTAGTGGGGAAAATGCTAGAATCTATTATAAAGGATGTGATAACAGGACACTTAGAAAATATCAACGGGATTAGACAAAGTCAACATGGATTTATGAAAGGGATATCATGTTTGACAAACCTACTGGAGTATTCTGAGGATGTAACTGGTAGAATAGATAAGGGAGAACCAGTGGATGTGGTTTATTTGGATTTTCAGAAGGCTTTTGATAAGGTTCCACACAAGAGGTTAGTGTGCGAAATTAAAGCACATGGGATTGGGGGAATATACTGGCATGGATTGAGAATTGGTTGACAGACAGGAAACAGAGAGTAGGAATAAACGGGTCTTTTTCCGGGTGACAGGCAGTGACTAGTGGGGTACCACAGGGATCAGTGCTTGGGCCCCAGCTATTCACAATATATATCAATGATTTGAATGAGGGAACCAAATGTAATATTTCCAAGTTTGCTGATGACACAAAACTAGGTGGGATTGTGAGTTGTGAGGAGGATGCAAAGAGGCTTCAAGGTGATTTAGACAAGTTGAGTGAGTGGGCAAATACATGGCAGATGCAGTATAATGTGGATAAATGTGAAGTTATCCACTTTGGAAGGAAAAACAGAAGGCCGGGTATTATTTAAATAGTGATAGATTGGGAAATGTTGATGTACAAAGGGACCTGGGTGTCCTTGTACACCAGTCACTGAAAGCAAACATGCAGGTGCAGCAAGCAGTTAGGAAGACCAATGGTATGTTGGCTTTCATTGCAAGAGGATTTGAGTGTAGGAGCAAGGATGTCTTACTGCAGTTATACAGGGCCTTGGTGAGACCACACCTGGAGTATTGTGTGCAGTTTTGGCCTCCTTACCTAAGAAAGGATATACTTGCCGTCGAGGGAGTGCAGCAAAGGTTCACCAGAGATGATTCCTGCGATGGCAGGACTGTTGTATGAGGAGAGATTGGGTCGACTCGGCCTGTATTCACTCGAGTTTAGAAGAATGAGAGGGGATCTCATTGAAACGTATAAAATTCTGACAGGGCTTGACAGACTGGATGCAGGAAGGATATTTCCACTGGCTGGGGGGGTGTCCAGAACGAGGGGTCACAGTCTCAGGATACGAGGTAGGACATTTAGGACTGAGATGGTGAAAATTTTCTTCACTCAGGGTGGTGAACCTGTGGAATTCTCTACCACAGAAGGCTGTGGAGGCCAAGTCACTGAATATATTTAAGAAGGAGCTAGATAGATTTCTAGACATAAAAGGCATCAAGAAGTATGGGGAGAGAGCGGGAATATGGTACTGAGAGAGGGGATCAGCCACGAACATACTGAATGGCGGAGCAGGCTCGAAGGGCCGAATGGCCTACTCCTGCTCCTATTTTCTATGTTTCTATGTTTATCTTCTGAAGTGATGAGACACGTAGTGGAAGCCTTGCATATTATCTGGCAGCAATAACATACCTGGGGCACACACTTTGCCCATAGGAAAGAAAGAAGAAAGGACTTATAGAATGATTACAGCGTGGAAGGAGGCCATTCGGCCCATCGAGTCCGTGCTCGCTCCCTGCAAGAGTAATCCAGCTAATTCCACTACCCCGCCATTTCCCTGGAGCCCTGCAAATTTTTTCCCTTCAAATACTTATCCTTTTGAAAGTCACGATTGAATCTGCCTCCACCACCCCATCAGGCAGATCGTTCCAGATCCTAACCACTCGCTGTGTAAAAAAGTTTTTCATCATGTTACCTTTGGTTCTTTCGCCAATCTCGGTCCTCTGGTCCTGGACCCTTCCACCAATGGGAACAGTTTCTCTCTATCTACTCTGTCTAGACCCTTCATGATTTTGAACACCTCTATCAAATCTCCTCTCAACCTTCTCTGCTGTAAGGAGAACAACCCCAGCTTCTCCAGTCTATCCACGTAACTGAAGTCCCTCATCCCTGGAATCATTCCAGTAAATCTTTTCAGCACCCTGTCTAAGGCCTTCACATCCTTCCTAAGGTGCGGTGCCCAGAACTGGACACAATACTCCAGTTGTGGCCGAACCAGCATTTTATAAAGGTTCAACATAACTTCCTTGCTTTTGTACTCTATGCCTCTATTTATAAAGCCCAGGATCCTGTATGCTTTTTTAACCACTTTCTCAACCTGCCCTGCCGCATTCAATGATTTGTGCACATATACCCCCAGATCTCTCTGTCCCCGCACCCTTTTAAAATTGTGCCCTCTAGTTCATATTGCCTCTCCTCGTTCTTCCGACCAAAATGTATCACTTCGCGCTTCCCTGCGTTAAATTTCATCTGCCACATGTCCACCCATTCCACCAGCCTGTCTATGTCCTCTTGAAGTCTATCACTATCCTCCTACACTTCCAAGTTTTGTGTCATCTGCAAATTTTAAAATTGTGCCCTGTACACCCAAGTCCAAGTCATTAATATCTTTCGAGAAAAGCAGTGGTCCCAGCACTGACCCCTGGGGAACACCACTGTACACCTCCCTCCAGTCCGAAAAACAACCGTTCACCACTACTCTCTGTTTCCTGTCCCTTAGCCAATTCTGTATCCATGCTGCCACTGCCCCCTTTTATTCCATGGGCTTCAACTTTGATGACAAGCCTATTATGTGGCACTTTATCAAACGCCTTTTGGAAGTCCATATACATCACATCAACCGCATTGCCCTCATCAACCCTCTCTGTTACCTCATCAAAAAACTCAATCAGGTTAGTTAACAACGATTTGCCTTTAACAAATCTGCCGGCTTTCCTTAATTAATCCACACTTGTCCAAGTCACTGTTAATTCTGTCCCGGATTAGCGTTTCTAAAAGTTTCCCCACTACTGAGGTTAAACTGACTGGCCTGTAGTTGCTGGGTTTATCCTTACACCCTTTTTTGAACAAGAGTGTAATATTTGCAAATCTCCAGCCCTCTGGCACCACCCCTGTATCTACGGATGTTTGGAAGATTATGGCCAGTACCTCCACAATTTCCATCCTTACTTCCCTCAGCAACCTCGGATGCATCCCATCCGGACCGGGTGACTTATCTACTTTAAGCACAGCTAGCCTTTCTAGTACCTCTTCTTTATCAATTTTTAGCTCATCCAGTATCTCAACTACCTCTTCTTTTACTGTGATTTTGGCAGCACCTTCTTTCTTGCATTTATATAGCGCCTTTCACGACCAAAGCACATCCCAAAGCACTTTACAGCCAATGCAGTACTTTTAAAGTGTAGTACAGTTGTAATATAGGAAACACGGCGGCCAATTTGCGCACAGCAAGATCCCACAGAGAGCAATGTGATAATGACCAGATAATCAGTTTTTCGTGATATTGGTTACGGGATAAATATTGACCAGGACCCCGGTGAGAACTCTTCTGTCCTTCTCCGAAATATGCGATCTGTTACATCTGCCCGAGAGGGCAAACGGGGCCTGGGTTTAACGTCTCATCCGAAAGACTGCAGCTCCAACAGTGCAGCACTCCCTCAGTACTGGCACTGGGTGTGTTAGCCTGAATTATGTGCTCTAATCTCTGGAGTGGGGCGTGAACCCTCGACCTTCTGACTCAGGGGAGAGAGAGAGCTACCCACTGAGCCAAGGCTGGCACCTGAAGGTTACACTCCACTTTATGGGGTTCACCAATGAGATTGAACTCCTTGTATTCGATTGTAAACAATTTTACAACACCAAGTTATAGTCCAGCAATTTTATTTTAAATTCACAAGCTTTCGGAGGCTTCCTCCTTCCTCAGGTGAACGTTGTTGGAAATGAAATCCTCTAAATGAAATCGCATTTATAAATCACAGAACAATGCTTGGTGATTGCAGACAGTTTTTTCAACTGCCCGTTGCCAAGGCAATCAGTGTGCAGACAGACAGGTGTTACCTACAAGGTCTCCGAATATACAAATCACCAAAAAAAAACAGATAGAGAGGTAGAAACATAGAAAAGACAGCAACTGACCCGTTATATTAAAAACAGATAACATTTGTTCGCTGGTGGGGTAACGTGTAGCGTGACATGAACCCAAGATTCCGGTTGAGGCCGTCCTCATGGGTGTGGAACTTGGCTATCAATTTCTGCTCGACGATTTTGCGTTGTCGTGTGTCTCGAAGGCCGCCTTGGAGTATGCTTACCCGAAGGTCGGTGGCTGAATGTCCTTGACTGCTGAAGTGTTCCCCGACTGGGAGGGAACCCCCCTGTTTGGTGATTGTTGCGCGGTGTCCGTTCATCCGCTGTCGCAGCGTCTGCACGGTCTCGCCAATGTACCATGCTCTGGGGCATCCTTTCCTGCAACGTATGAGGTAGACAACATTGGCCGAGTCACAGGAGTATGAACCATGCACCTGGTGGGTGGTGCCCTCTCGTGTGATGGTGGTATCTGTGTCGATGATCTGGCATGTCTTGCAGAGGTTACCGTGGCAGGGTTGTGTGGTGTCGTGGACGCTGTTCTCTTGAAAGCTAGATAATTTGCTGCGAACGATGGTCTGTTTGAGGTTGGGTGGCTGTTTAAAGGCGAGTAGTGGAGGTGTGGGGATGGCCATAGCGAGGTATTCGTCGTCATTGATGACATGTTGAAGGCTGCGGAGAACATGGCGTAGTTTCTCCGCTCCGAGGAAGTACTGGACGACAAAGGGTACTCTGTTGGTTGCGTCCCGTGTTAGTCTCCTGAGGAGGTCTATGCGATTTTTTGCTGTGGCCCGTCAGAACTGTCGATCGATGAGTCGAGCGTCATATCCCGAGCGTCGAGCAGAAATTGATAGCCAAGTTCCGCACCCATGAGGACGGCCTCAACCGGGATCTTGGGTTCATGTCACGCTACACGTTATCCCACCAGCGAACAAATGTTATCTGTTTTTAATATAACGGGTCAGTTGCTGTCTTTTCTATGTTTCTACCTCTCTATCTCTTTTTTTTTTGTTTTTTTTTTGGTGATTTGTATATTCGGAGACCTTGTAGGTAACACCTGTCTGTCTGCACACTGATTGCCTTGGCAACGGGCAGTTGAAAAAACTGTCTGCAATCACCAAGCATTGTTCTGTGATTTATAAATGCGATTTCATTTAGAGGATTTCATTTCCAACAACGTTCACCTGAGGAAGGAGGAAGCCTCCGAAAGCTTGTGAATTTAAAATAAAATTGCTGGACTATAACTTGGTGTTGTAAAATTGTTTACAATTGTCAACCCCAGTCCATCACCGGCATCGAGTACAAGAAGGGTATCTGGAATGAGCCTGGACAGCTCCTGCAAGGTATTATTGTGAGGCCGAACACAGCCAAACCTGATCTTGTGTCCCACAACATCTGTGTTCATGCTTCCAGCAGAGTTACAAGATAGGGATCAGTGGCGGAACCCTGGCTGATGATTTACTTTCCATCTCAGCCGTAGGATTATAAGTGCCCCACTTCCATCCCAGCTGAAATGGGTACCGATGGGGAATTGAACCTAGAATTTCTCACGTGCTGGGAGTGAGTGTGCGCAAAGAGGCACCAAGATGTTTTGAGCTTGTTTGGAAATATATGTTGTGTCGTATTTACTAAATGTGACATTGATAAATTGACCTTTCAGGAGCGAGATTAGAAAACATTTCTACACACAAAAGATGGTAGAAGTTTGGAACTCTCTTCCGCAAACGGCAATTGATACTAGCTCAATTGCTAAATTTAAATGTACGATAGATAGCTTTTTGGCAATCAAAGGTGTTAAGGGATATGGGCCAAAGGCAGGTATATGGAGTTAGATCACAGATCAGCCATGATCTTATCAAATGGCGGAGCAGGCACGAGAGGCTGAATGGCCTACTCCTGTTCCTATGATACTTATGCAGCTTTTAGCTTTATTGATTGTTGTTTAACTGGAACACTTTTGAATCTTGCTGTAATGTCAAACTGGAATATTCTGGCCATTTAGACATATGGCCTGATCTAATACTCAGAATCCCGAGGGAGCTTGGTCCTTGGGTTCGGGAGTTATCAGTGAGGTTTGGTAGTTTCCACACTCGTCGTGGACCATGTGATGTCCCAATTTCCTAAGCAGAGGGTGATAGACTAACCTCAGTCCCGTTTCTAAAACTGGGAATGTGTGGCCTTTTTTTTTTTAAGAGTCGTCCAGTAGTGAAGATGGTGATGACGGCGATACAGAGGATGAAGATGATGAAGATGATGATGAAGGTGATGACTTAGACGATGAGGATGATGAGGATGAAGATGAGGAGGAGGCAGAGGAAGGTATAGTATCTGGTTCGCTACCTTGTAATACTTGATACAGTCGAATCCGTTAATGCATACTTGATAACTGATCAGGTAAGAATTGTTAATCTTGCAAGATTGGAAATCTATAGGACCAAATAGTATTCAGGTATGTTGTTGCTCTTGCAAAACTAATTTGAAAAAAAAAATGTTACACTTGAGCTTGAAAGGACATTTCTTTTTCCCCTTACTCCTCTTGCCTTGAAGGCTGGACTCGCACAGGAATTGGTGTCACCGGTAATGGTGGTCTTCTGATGCCTCAACGAAATGGCCATTCCTACGTGTGAATCTGAACGAAACTGAGCCTGATCCTTTTTTTTTTATTCGTTCACGGGATGTGGGCGTCGCTGGCGAGGCCGGCATTTATTGCCCGTCCCTAATTGCCCCTCGAGAAGGTGGTGGTGAGCCGCCTTCTTGAACCGCTGCAGTCCGTGTGGTGACGGTTCTCCCACAGTGCTGTTAGGAAGGGAGTTCCAGGATTTTGACCCAGCGACGATGAAGGAACGGCCGATATGTTTCCAAGTCGGGATGGCGTGTGACTTGGAGGGGGACGTGCAGGTGGTGTTGTTCCCATGCGCCTGCTGCTCTTGTCCTTCTAGGTGGTAGCGGTCACGGGTTTGGGAGGTGCTGTCGAAGAAGCCTTGGCGAGTTGCTGCAGTGCATCCTGTGGATGGTACACACTGCAGCCACAGTGTGCCGGTGGTGAAGGGAGTGAATGTTTAGGGTGGTGGATGGGGTGCCAATCCAGCGGGCTGCTTTATCTTGGATGGTGTCGAGCTTCTTGAGTGTTGTTGGAGCTGCACTCATCCAAGCAAGTGGAGAGTATTCCATCACACTCCTGACTTGTGCCTTGCAGATGGTGGAAAGGCTTTGGGGAATCAGGAGGTGAGTCACTCGCCGCAGAATACCCAGCCTCTGACCTGCTCTCGTAGCCACAGTATTTATATGGCTGGTCCAGTTAAGTTTCTGGTCAATGGTAACCCCCAGGATGTTGATGGTGGGGGATTCGGCGATGGTAATGCCGTTGAATGTCAAGGGGAGGTGGTTAGACTCTCTCTTGTTGGAGATGGTCATTGCCTGGCACTTGTCTGGCGCGAATGTTACTTGCCACTTATGAGCCCAAGCCTGGATGTTGTCCAGGTCTTGCTGCATGCGGGCTCGGACTGCTTCATTATTTGAGGGGTTGCGAATGGAACTGAACACTGTACAGTCATCAGCGAACATCCCCATTTCTGACCTTATGATGGAGGGAAGGTCATTGATGAAGCAGCTGAAGATGGTTGGGCCAAGGACACTGCCCTGAGGAACTCCTGCAGCAATGTCCTGGGGCTGAGATGATTGGCCTCCAACAACCACAACCATCTTCCTTTGTGCTAGGTATGACTCCGGCCACTGGAGAGTTTTCGCCCTGATTCCCATTGACTTCAGTTTTACTAGGGCTCCTTGGTGCCACACTCGGTCAAATGCTGCCTTGATGTCAAGGGCAGTCACTCTCACCTCACCTCTGGAATTCAGCTCTTTTGTCCATGTTTGGACCAAGGCTGTAATGAGGTCTGGAGCCGAGTGGTCCTGGCGGAACCCAAACTGAGCATCAGTGAGCAGGTTATTGGTGAGTAAGTGCCGCTTGATAGCACTGTCAACGACACCTTCCATCACTTTGCTGATGATTGAGAGTAGACTGATGGGGCGGTAATTGGCCGGATTGGATTTGTCCTGTTTTTTGTGGACAGGACATATCTGGGCAATTTTCCACATTGTCGGGTGGATGCCAGTGTTGTAGCTGTACTGGAACAGCTTGGCTAGAGGCGCAGCTAGTTCTGGAGCACAAGTCTTCAGCACTACAGCTGGGATGTTGTCGGGGCCCATAGCCTTTGCTGTATCCAGTGCACTCAGCCGTTTCTTGATATCACGTGGAATGAATCGAATTGGCCGAAGACTGGCTTCCGTGATGGTGGGCATATCGGGAGGAGGCCGAGATGGATCATCCACTCGGCACTTCTGGCTGAAGATGGTTGCAAACGCTTCAGCCTTGTCTTTTGCACTCACGTGCTGGACTCCGCCATCATTGAGGATGGGGATGTTTGCAGAGCGTCTTCCTCCCGTTAGTTGTTTAATTGTCCACCACCATTCACGACTGGATGTGGCAGGACTGTAGAGCTTTGATCTGATCCGTTGGTTGTGGAATCGTTTAGCTCTGTCTATAGCATGTTGCTTCCGCTGTTTAGCATGCATGTAGTCCTGAGTTGTAGCTTCACCAGGTTGGCACCTCATTTTCAGGTACGCCTGGTGCTGCTCCTGGCATGCTCTTCTACACTCCTCATTGAACCAGGGTTGATCCCCTGGCTTGTTGGTAATGGTAGAGTGAGGAATATTACAGATTGTGCTGGAATACAATTCTGCTGCTGCTGATGGCCCACAGCGCCTCATGGATGCCCAGTTTTGAGCTGCTAGATGTGTTCTGAATCTATTCCATTTAGCACGGTGGTAGTGCCACACAACACGTTGGATGGTGTCCTCAGTGCGAAGACGGGACTTCGTCTCCACGAGGACTGTGCGGTGGTCACTCCTACCAATACTGTCATGGACAGATGCATTTGCGACAGATAGATTGGTGAGGACGAGGTCATGTAAGTTTTTCCCTCGTGTTGGTTCGCTCACCACCTGCCGCAAGCCCAGTCTACCAGCTCTGTCCTTCAGGACTCGGCCAGCTTGGTCAGTAGTGGTGCTACCGAGCCACTCTTGGTGATGGACATTGAAGTCCCCCACCCAGAGTACATTTTGTGCCCTTGCTACCCTCAGTGCTTCCTCCAAGTGGCGCTCAACATGGAGGAGGACTGATTCATCAGCTGAGGGAGGACGGTAGGTGGTAATCAGCAGGAGGTTTCCTTGCCCATGTTTGACCTGATGCCATGAGATTTCATGGGGTCCAGAGTCAATGTTGAGGACTCCCAGGGCCACTCCCTCCTGACTGTATATCACTGTACTGCCACCTCTGGTGGGTCTGTCCTGCCGGTGGGACAGGACATACCCAGGGATGGTGATGGAAGAGTCTGGGACGTTGGCTGAAAGGTATGATTCTGTGAGTATGGCTATGTCAGGCTGTTGCTTGACTAGTCTGTGGGACAGCTCTCCCAATTTTGGCACAAGTCCCCAGATGTTAGTAAGGAGGACCTTGCAGGGTCGACTGGGCTTGGTTTGCCATTGTCGTGTCCGGTGCCTCGTGGTCCGTCCAGTTTTATTCTTATTATGACTTTTTGTAGTGAGATTTTACAACTGAGTGGCTTGCTCGGCCATTTCAGAATCAACCACATTGCTGTGGGTCTGGAGTCACATTTAGGCCAGACCGGGTAAGGACGGCAGGTTTCCTTCCCTAAAGGGGCATTAGTGAACCAGATGGGTTTTTACAACAATCCGATAGTTTCATGGTCATCATTACTGATACTAGTATTTTAATTCCAGATTTTTATTTAATTAATTATATTTAATTAATTGAATTTAAATTCGCCAGCTGCCATGTCGGGATTTGAATTCATGACTCTGGATTTTAGTCCAGGCCTCTGGATTACTAGTCCAGTAACATAACCACTATGCTACCATATCCTGCCCTTACCTGATCTTGTGTATGTATCTTCTACTGGTTGAGCTTGCTGGGTGAGGATCTCTGGCCAATGCTTTTTTTTTCTCTTCCCCTCTTCTCAGCCTGGCGACTCTTAGGCCGGTTTTGGTGCCCTTGCTGCAATTGGTCGTCCTGGTGCAGGGCCACACAGCGTGGAGAGGGTGGTAGTTGAACTTTGAGTCATTTTGTGTCAATCAGTGACGTGGTATTCTGTGTTATTGCAGTGCAGTCCTCACCACTTAAAATGGCCATGTTTAAAACGGCCAAAAAGCAAAAACAATTAACCATTTGCATTAATGGCAATTTCAAAGTTGCCAGAGACCGTGTTTTAAGTGCTCACCTTACTCCATCCAGAAACAGATGAGTTTACTCACCATGTTTCGGTGAACTGAAAGTAAGATCAATCATAAGTAAATAGGCACTTCTTTAAATTACTAACTCCCCAACTGGAGGAAATTGTCTTTCCTCATACACTCTTTCAAAACCAGTCATAATTTTAAAAACCTCGATTAAATTTCCTCTTGGCGTTCTCTGCTCCAGTGCGTATAACCCCAGTATCTCAAGTCTTCATAACTAATATTTCCTATTCCTGGAGAATCTGCACAGTATGCTCTTACCTTCCTATCCATTGTTTTTAGATTTCTGCTATTTGCATGGAATCCTGATCCAGCTCCACCAAGACTCAGAGTGGAGGGATTTTTAATTCCACTGCTGTTCCCTGGAATTCTCTGAGGATTATCCCAGTGTTATTTGCTTATGTTGCTATTGGGTTCTGCTACTGAAACCCTCATCCATGCCTTTGTTACCTCTGGACTCAACTATTCCAGTGCTCTCCTGGCCGGCCTCCCATCTTGCACCCTCCGTAAACTTGAGCTCATCAGGGAACGCCTCAATTTTAAAATTCTCATCCTTGTTTTCAAATCCCTCCATGGCCCTCGCCCCTTCCTATCTCTGTAACCTCCTCCAGCCCTACAACCCTCCGAGATCTCCATGCTGCTCCAATTCTGGTCCCTTGTGCGTCCTCGATTTCCTTCGCTCCACCATTGGCGGCCGTGCCTTCAGGCCCAAAGCTCTGGAATTCCCTCCCTGAACCTCTCCGCCTCTCTATCCTGCTTTAAGATGCTCCTTAAAACCTACCTCTTTGACCAAGCTTTTCGTCACCTGTCTTATAGTTTCCTTATGTGGCTCAAAATTTTGCTTTGGGATGCTTTACTAATTAAAGGCACGATGTAAATGCAAGTTGATGTTGGTTCAGTTCCACTGTCATGCCCTGTTACATTAACTTAAAATAAACCAGAGTAGTAACACGATCAGAGGGTGATAAATGGGAATGTCATTGATTTTGTAAAATTAATATTTTTTTTGTCCTAGACAACGATGCTGCTGATGATGATGATGATGAAGCAGATGGTGCTGTTGGACAAATGGACCCGGAGAAGGCCAGCTCTGGAGGGAAGGGAGAAAGCAGTTTGGATGAGGAGGCTGAGAACTGCCCCATCTGTCTGAATACTTTCCGGGATCAGGCAATTGGAACTCCAGAAAGCTGTGCACATTACTTCTGCCTTGATTGCATCCTCGAATGGACAAAGGTGAGTGCTCTGAACCAGGCACTACAGTCCGTTGAACTGCTGTGAGGACCACTGAAGGGTATAAAATCGTAGAATGATATAGCACAGAGGGAGGCCATTCGGCCCATCGTGCCTGTGCCAGCTCTTTGAAAGAGCTATCCAATTAGTCCTACTCCCCCATAGCCCTGCAAATTTTTCCTTTTTAACTCGATTCCCTTCAGAAAGTTACTATTGAATCTGCTTCCACTACCTGTTCAGGCAGTGCATTCCAGATCGTAACAACTCGCTGCGTAAAAAAGTTTCTCCTCATCACCCCCCGGCTTTTTTGCCAATTATTTTAAATCTGTGTCCTCTGGTTACCGACCCTCCTGCCACTGGAAACAGTTTCTCCTTATCGACTCTGTCAAAACGCCTCTTAATTCTGAACACTTCTATTAAATTTCCCCTTAACCTTCTCTGTTCTAGGGAGAACAACCCCTGCTTCTCCAGTCTCTCCACATAACTCAAGCCCCTCATATCTAGTACCATAGGAATATAGGAACAGGAGTAGGCCGTTCAGCCCCTCGAGCCCGCTCCGCCATGGAATCCAGGGTGCCTTGGCACTTTGGATACAAAACTGGCTTAGTGGCAGAAGGCAGAGGGTGATGGTCGAAGGTTGTTTTTGTGACTGGAAGCCTGTGGCCAGTGGGGTACCACAGGGATCGGTGCTGGGTCCCTTGCTGTTTGTGGTCTACATTAATGACTTGGATATGAACGTAAAAGGTATGATCAGTAAGTTCGCTGATGATACAAAAATTGGTAGGGTGGTAAATAGCGAGGAGGATAGCCTCAGTCTGCAGGACGATATAGATGGGTTGGTCAGATGGGCGGAACAGTGGCAAATGGAATTTAACCCGGAAAAGTGCGAGGTGATGCACTTTGGAGGGACTAACAAGGCAAGGGAATACACAATGAATGGGAGGACCCTAGGCAAGACAGAGGGTCAGAGGGATCTTGGTGTGCAAGTTCACAGATCCCTGAAGGCGGCGGAACAGGTAGATAAGGTGGTAAAGAAGGCATATGGGATACTTGCCTTTATTAGCCGAGGCATAGAATATAAGAGCAAGGAGGTTATGATGGAGCTGTATAAAACACTGGTTAGGCCACAGCTGGAGTACTGCACAGTGTGCAGTTCTGGTCGCCGCACTACAGGAAGGATGTGATCTCTTTGGAGAGGGTGCAGAGGAGATTCACCAGGATGTTACCAGGGCTGGAGCGCTTCAGCTATGAAGAGAGACTGGGAAGATTGGGTTTGTTTTCCTTGGAGCAGAGGAGGCTGAGGGGGGACATGATTGAGGTGTACAAAATTATGAGGGGCACAGATAGGATGGATACTAAGGAGCTTTTTCCCTTCGTTGAGGGTTCTATAACAAGGGGACATAGATTGAAGGTAAAAGGCGGGAGGTTTAGAGGGGATTTGAGAGAGAACTTTTTCACCCAGAGGGTGGTTGGAGTCTGGAACTCACTGCCTGAAAGGGTTGTGGAGGCAGGAACCCTCACAACATTCAAGAAGCATTTGGATGAGCACTTGAAATGCCATAGCATACAAGGCTACGGACCAAATGCTGGAATGTGGGATCAGAGTAGACAGGGCTGATGGCCGGCGCGGACACGATGGGCCGAAGGGCCTCTATCCGTGCTGTATAACTCTATGACTCTATAAGATCGTGGCTGATCTGTGATCTGTGATCTAACTCCATATACCTGCCTTTGTCCCATATCCCGTAATACCTTTGTGTGTAGAAATGTTTTCTAATCTCACTCCTGAAAGGTCTGGCTCTGATTTTTAGACTGTGCCCCCTACTCCTAGAATCCCCAACCAGCGGAAATAGTTTCTCTCTATCCACCCTATCTGTTCCCCTTAATATCTTATAAACGTCGATCAGATCACTCCTTAACCTTCGAAACTCCAGAGAATACAACCCCAATTTGTGTAATCTCTCCTCGTAACTTAACCCTTGAAGTCCGGGTATCATTCTAGTAAACCTACGCTGCACTCCCTCCAAGGCCAATATGCCCTTCCGAAGGTGCGGTGCCCAGAACTGCTCACAGTACTCCAGGTGCGGTCTAACCAGGGTTTTGTATAGCTGCAGCATAACTTCTGCCCCCTTGTACTCTAGTCCTCTTGATATAAAGGCCAGCATTCCATTAGCCTTATTGATTATTTTCTGCACCAGTTCATGACACTTCAATGATCGATGTACCTGAACACCGAAGTCCCTTTGGACATCCACTGTTTTTAACTTTTACCATTTAGAAAGTACCCTGTTCTATCCTTTTTCGGTCCAAAGTGGATGACCTCACATTTGCCACAGTTTTGCCCATTCACCTAATCTATCAATATCGCTTTGTAATTTTATGTTTTCATCTCCACTGCTTACAATGCCACCAATCTTTGTGTCATCGGCAAACTTAGATATGAGACTTTCTATGCCTTCATCTAAGTCGTTAATAAATATTGTGAATAATTGAGGCCCCAAGACAGATCCCTGTGGGACTCCACTAGTCACATCCTGCCAATGTGAGTACCTACCCATTATCCCTACTCTCTGTCGCCTTTCGCTCAGCCAACTTCCGAACCAAGTCCGTACTTTTCCCTCGATTCCTTGGGCTTCTATCTTCGCTAACAGTCTCTTATGTGGGACCTTATCAAATGCCTTCTGGAAGTCCATATAAATAACATCCATCGACGTTCCCCTGACCACTACTTTAGTCACCTCTTCAAAAAATTCAATCGGGTTTGTCAGGCACGACCTACCTTTCACAAATCCATGCTGGCTCTCTCTGATTAACTGAAAATTCTCGAGGTGTTCAGTCACCCTATCCTTAATTACAAACTCCAGCATTTTCCCCACAACAGATGTTAGGCTAACTGGTCTATAATTCCCTGGTTTCCCCCTCTCTCCTTTCTTAAAAAGCGGAGTGACATGTGCAATTTTCCAATCTAGAGGGACAGTTCCTGAATCTAGAGAACTTTGAAAGATTATAGTTAGGGCATCTGCAATGTGCTCACCTACTTCCTTTAAAACCCCGGGATGGAAACCATCTGGTCCTGGGGATCTGTCACTCTTTAGTGCTATTATTTTCTTCATTACTGTTGTTTTACTTATGTTAATTTTATTGACTCCCTGTCCCCGATTCATTATTAGTTTTCTTGGGATTTCCGGCATACTATCCTCTTTTTCGACTGTAAATACTGACGCAAAGTAATTGTTCAACATGTCCGCCATTTCCCCATTGTCAATGACCCTTATTTAAAAAGGGTAGTAGAGAGAAGGCTGGAAATTATAGACCAGTTAGCCTAACATCTGTGATGGGTAAAATTTTGGAATCTATTATAAAGGAGACAGTAGCGGAACATTTGGATAAACATTTGGATAATTTAATAGGACAAAGTCAGCATGGCTTTACGAAGGGGAAGTCATGTCTGACAAATTTGCTTGAGTTCTTTGAGGATATAACGTACAGGGTGGATAAAGGGGAACCAGTGGACGTAGTGTATTTAGACTTCCAGAAGACATTCGACAAGGTGCCTCATAAATGATTATTGCTCAAGATAAAGAATCACTGGATTGGGGGTAATATTCTGGCATGGGTGGAGGATTGGTTATCTAACAGGAAGCAGAGAGTTGGGATAAACGGTTCATTCTCGGACTGGCAACCAGTAGCCAGTGGTGTTCCGCAGGGGTCGGTGCTGGGTCCCCAACTCTTTACAATCTATAGTAACGATTTGGAGGAGGGGACCGAGTGTAACATATCAAAGTTTGCAGATGATATAAAGATGGGAGGGAAAGTAGAGAGTGAGGAGGACATAAAAAACCGACAAGGGGTTACAGACAGGCTGGGTGAGTGGGCGGAGATTTGGCAGATGCAATACAATATTGGAAAATGTGAGGTTATGCACTTTGGCAGGAAAAATCAGAGAGCAAGTTATTATCTTAAAGGCGAGAAACTGGAAAGTACTGCAGTACAAAGGGATCTGGGGGTCCTCGTGCAAGAAAATCAAAAAGTTAGTATGCAGGTGCAGCAGGTGATCAAGATGGCCAACGGAATGTTGGCTTTTATTGCTCGGGGGATAGAATATAAAAACAGGGAGGTATTGCTGCAGTTATATAAGGTATTGGTGAGACCGCACCTGGAATACTGCATACAGTTTTGGTGTCCATACTTAAGAAAAGACATACTTGCTCTCGAGGCAGTACAAAGAAGGTTCACTCGGTTAATCCCGGGGATGAGGGGGTGGACATATGAGGAGAGGTTGAGTAGATTGGGACTCTACTCATTGGAGTTCAGAAGAATGAGAGGCGATCTTATTGAAACATATAAGATTGTGAAGGGGCTTGATCGGGTGGATGCAGTAAGGATGTTCCCAAGGATGGGTGAAACTAGAACGAGGGGGCATAATCTTAGAATAAGGGGCTGCTCTTTCAAAACTGAGATGAGGAGAAACTTCTTCACTCAGAGGGTAGTAGGTCTGTGGAATTTGCTGCCCCAGGAAGCTGTGGAAGCTACAACATTAAATAAATTTAAAACAGAAATCGACAGTTTCCTAGAAGTAAAGGGAATTCGGGGTTTTGGGGAGCGGGCAGGAAATTGGACATGAATTTAGATTTGAGGTTAGGATCAGATCAGCCATGATCTTATTGAATGGCGGAGCAGGCTCGACGGGCCGATTGGCCTACTCCTGCTCCTATTTCTTATCTTCTTATGTTCTTATGAGCAGGAGCAGGAGTATCATCTGCAACTTTGATATGTTACTCTCGGTCCCCTCCTCCAAATCGTTAATATAGATTGTAAAGAGTTGGGGACCCAGCACCGACCCCTGCGGAACACCACTGGCTATACTGGTTGCCAGTCCGAGAATGTACCATTTATCCCAACTCTCTGCTTCCTGTTAGATAACCAATCCTCCACCCATGCCAGAATATTACCCCCAATCCAGTGATTCTTTATCTTGAGCAATAATCTTTTCTGTGGCACCTTGTCGAATGCCTTCTGGAAGTCCAAATACACTACGTCCACTGGTTCCCCTTTATCCACCCTGTACGTTATGTCCTCAAAGAACTCAAGCAAATTTGTCAGACATGACTTCCCCTTCGTAAAGCCATGCTGACTTTGTCCTGTTAAATTATGTTTATCCAAATGTTCCGCTACTGTCTCCTTAATAATAGACTCCAAAATTTTACCCACCACAGATGTTAGGCTAACTGGTCTATAATTTCCAGCCTTCTGCCTACTACCCTTTTTAAATAACGGTGTTACATTCGCTCCTATTTCTTATGTTCTTATGACAGTATCCCCACTTTCAGTTTTTAAGGGGCCAACATTGCTCCTGACCACCCTCTTTTTCCTAATATAACTATAAAAGTTCTTCATATTAGTTTCGATATCCCTTGCAAGTTTCTTTTCATACTCTCTTTTTGTAGCTCTTACTATCTGTTTTGTGAACCTTTGTTGATCTTTGTATCTTTCCTATTCGCCAGGATCTGTGCCATTTTTTTATAAAGGTTTAGCATAACTTCCTTGCTTTTTTACTCTATGCCTCTATTAATAAAGCCCAGGATCCCATCTGCTTTTTTAAAAAGCCTTCTCAACTTGCCCTGCCACCTTCAAAGATTTGTGTACATACACCCCCAGGCCTCTCTGTTCCTGCATCCCCTTTAAAATTGTGCCATTTAGTTTATGTTGCCTCTCCTCATTTTTCCTTCCAAAATGTATCACTTCACACTTCTCTGTTAAATTTCATCTGCCACGCGTCTGCCCATTTCACCAGTCTGTCTATGCCCTCCTGAAGTCTGTTACTACCCTCCTCACTGTTAATTACATTTCCAAGCTTTGTGTCATCTGCAAACTTTGAAATTATGCCCTGTGCACCCAAGTCCAGGTTATTAATATATATCAAAAAGAGTAGTGGTCCTAATACTGACCCCTGGGAACACCTCTGTGTACTTCCCTTCTGCCTGGAAAACAACAGTTCATCACCACTGTCTGCTTTCTGTATCTGTGGTATGAAGGGAAGTGCCAAATGATTTGAATTTGTTGACAAAAGGCAGAATAATACTTACTAAAACAGCCATTGATTTAGTTTTCTTTGTGCAAGTACAAGGTTCACAAGCCTTAAGCAAGGTTGGCGATCAGGAAAAACGTTAAATTTTTCCCAACTGAGTCGAGGGTGTGTGGAACCCAGCCCAAGAGAAGAGAGTTAATGTGGGTTCCAGGGACACCTTTAACAAGGAGCTGGATCGATAACAATTGAGAAGGGGGATTAAGGGTTGTATAGATATTAACAGCATTCCTTTTCTTCAGTGACAGAGCTCGATTGTATAACATCACCAATATATTTGTGCTCCAGTGTTAGGACGTTAGGATAAATCAACTATTTTTCAAGCTCCTGCTACTCAAGGAATCTGTTCAGACTAAAAACATCACTGAGAGAACGTTCTTAGCTGACATGTTGGCTGGAGTATTTTATACATTCAAATAAAATTATAAATCTCTCTGTTCGGGAATGTCTGTTCCCTGATGCGTTCTCAGTGAGAGAGAGAGAGAGATACCTGATGCGTTCTCAGTGAGAGAGAGAGATACCTGATGCATTCTCAGTGAGAGAGAGAGATACCTGATGCATTCTCAGTGAGAGAGAGAGAGAGAGATACCTGATGCGTTCTCAGTGAGAGAGAGAGAGAAATACCTGATGCGTTCTCAGTGAGAGAGAGAGATACCTGATGCATTCTCAGTGAGAGAGAGAGAGAGAGATACCTGATGCGTTCTCAGTGAGAGAGAGAGAGAAATACCTGATGCGTTCTCAGTGAGAGAGAGAGATACCTGATGCATTCTGAGTGAGAGAGAGATACCTGATGCATTCTCAGTGAGAGAGAGAGAGATACCTGATGCGTTCTCAGTGAGAGAGAGAGAGATACCTGATGCGTTCTCAGTGAGAGAGAGAGATACCTGATGCGTTCTCAGTGAGAGAGAGAGATCCCTGATGCATTCTCAGTGAGAGAGAGAGATCCCTGATGCATTCTCAGTGAGAGAGAGAGAGATACCTGATGCATTCTCAGTGAGAGAGAGAGAGATACCTGATGCATTCTCAGTGAGAGAGAGAGAGAGATACCTGATGCATTCTCAGTGAGAGAGAGAGAGATACCTGATGCATTCTCAGTGAGAGAGAGAGATACCTGATGCATTCTCAGAGAGAGATACCTGATGCATTCTCAGTGAGAGAGAGAGAGAGATACCTGATGCATTCTCAGTGAGAGAGAGAGAGAGATACCTGATGCATTCTCAGTGAGAGAGAGAGAGAGATACCTGATGCATTCTCAGTGAGAGAGAGAGAGAGATACCTGATGCATTCTCAGTGAGAGAGAGAGAGAGATACCTGATGCATTCTCAGTGAGAGAGAGAGAGAGAGAGAGAGAGATACCTGATGCATTCTCAGAGAGAGAGAGAGAGAGAGAGAGAGATACCTGATGCATTCTCAGAGAGAGAGAGAGAGAGAGAGAGATACCTGATGCATTCTCAGTGAGAGTGAGATACCTGATACATTCTCAGTGAGAGAGAGAGAGATACCTGATGCATTCTCAGTAAGAGAGAGAGATACCTGATGCATTCTCAGTGAGAGTGAGATACCTGATACATTCTCAGTGAGAGAGAGAGAGATACCTGATGCATTCTCAGTAAGAGAGAGAGAGATACCTGATGCATTCAGTCTCAGCCAGAGATTATCCTTTTCGTGTTTGCACCTCCTTAATGTTTTCTAACATGATTTGAAAAAGATATGACGGTGGTACGTCCCTCCATGTTGAGAGTGTCAGTCGTGGCTCAGTGGGTAGCAGTCTCGCCTCTTAGTCAGAACGTCGCGGATTCAAGCCTATAATCCAGGCTGACACTCCCAGTGCAGTACTGAGGGAGTGCTGCACTGTCGGAGGTTCCGTCTTTTGGACGTTAAACCGAGGCCCTGTCTGCCCTCTCAGGTGGATGTAAAAGATCCCAAAGCACTATTTCGAAGAAGAGCAGGGGGAGTTCTCCCCGGTGTCCTGGCCAATATTTATCCCTCAACCAACATCACTTAAAAACAGACGATCTGGTCATTTATCTCATTGCTGTTTGTGGGATCTTGCTGTGAGCAAATTGGCTGCCGCGTTTCCGACATTACAACAGTGACTACACTTCAGAAGTACGTCATTGGTTGTAAAGCGCTTTGGGACGTCCTGAGGTTGTGAAAATCAATCTTTCTTACTTTACCTCCCACGCACTGGAAGTGCATGCGTTGACGAGGGCGTCCTATAAAGGCACCTGCCATGTGGAGATAAGCATCTATAAGCTCAGTCCTAAAATTATAATGTGGAGATGCCGGTGATGGACTGGGGTTGACAATTGTAAACAATTTTACAACACCAAGTTATAGTCCAGCAATTTTATTTTAAATTCACAAGCTTTCGGAGGCTATCTCCTTCCTCAGGTGAACGATGTGGAAATGAAATCCTCGAAATGAAATCGCATTTATAATTCACAGAACAATGCTTGGTGATTACAGACAGTTTTTTCAACTGCCCGTTGCCAAGGCAATCAGTGTGCAGACAGACAGGTGTTACCTGCCAGGTCTCAGAATATACAAATCACCAAAAAAAACAACAAACAAAAAAAAAACAGAGATAGGGAGGTAGAAACATAGAAAAGACAGCAACTGACCCGTTATATTAAAAACAGATAACATTTGTTCGCTGGTGGGGTAACGTGTAGCGTGACATGAACCCAAGATCCCGGTTGAGGCCGTCCTCATGGGTGCGGATGAACGGACACCGCGCAACAATCGCCAAACAGGAGGGTTCCCTCCCAGTCGGGGAACACTTCAGCAGTCATGGACATTCAGCCACCGACCTTCGGGTAAGCGTACTCCAAGGCGGCCTTCGAGACACACGACAACGCAAAATTGTCGAGCAGAAATTGATAGCCAAGTTCCGCACCCATGAGGACAGCCTCAACCGGGATCTTGGGTTCATGTCACGCTACACGTTACCCCACCAGCGAACAAATGTTATCTGTTTTTAATATAACGGGTCAGTTGCTGTCTTTTCTATGTTTCTACCTCTCTATCTCTGTTTTTTTTTGTTTGTTGTTTTTTTTGGTGATTTGTATATTCTGAGACCTTGCAGGTAACACCTGTCTGTCTGCACACTGATTGCCTTGGCAACGGGCAGTTGAAAAAACTGTCTGTAATCACCAAGCATTGTTCTGTGAATTATAAATACGATTTCATTTCGAGGATTTCATTTCCACATCGGAGGAAGCCTCCGAAAGCTTGTGAATTTAAAATAAAATTGCTGGACTATAACTTGGTGTTGTAAAATTGTTTACAATTCTAAAATTATAAAGCAGATTGTAGCAACTTAGCAAAGAACAAGGAATTTCTATGATGGTTTTTAAAATGTTATTTCTCAAACAGAATGCCAATTCATGCCCCGTTGATCGAATAATCTTCAAACACATCTGTGTTCGCACACACTTTGGAGGAACAATTTTAAAGAAGGTGAGTTGGAATGAAAACTGTTCATTGGGGTAATGTGTTTGCACAAAATAGAGGTGAAGTTTATTTTTTCTCGTGCAGTTATAGATGATGGTGATTTGGGCAGGGTGGGAAGGGGAGGGTGGGTTGAGTGGGGCAGGGGGCAGGGTGGGTTGGTAGGGCGAGGGGGTGGAGAGGGGGGGGTGGAGTGGGCAGTGCGGGTTGGGTGGAGCGGGGGTAGGGCGGGTTGGAGGGGGTGGGGCGGGGAGCAGGGCAGGTTGGGTGGGGCGGGGGGCAGGGCAGGTTGGGTGGGGCGGGGGTAGGGCGGGTTGGAGGGGGTGGGGCGGGGGGCAGGGCGGGCGGGGCGGGGGGCAGGGCGGGCGGGGGACGGGGCGGGTTGGAGGGGGTGGGGGGCAGGGCGGAGGGGGTGAGGGGGTGGGTTGGGTGGGGGCAGGGTGGGATGAGGGGGTGGAGGGGGCGGGGTGGAGAGGGTGGGTTGGGTGCGGGATGGAGGGGGTGAAGGGGCAGGGTGGGGTGGAGGGGTGGGGCAGGGTGGGTTGGGTGGGGCGAGGGCAGGGTGGGGCGGAGAGGGCAGGGTGGCGGGCAGGGCAGCGTGGAGGGGGTGGGTAGAGTGGGGCAGGGTGGCGTGGAGGGGATCGGGTTGGGTAGGGCGGAGGAGCAGGACGGGGTGGAGGGGGTGTGTTGGGTAGGGCGGGGGGGGGCAGGGTGGGGTGGGCAGGGTGGGGTGGGCAGGGTGGGGTGGAGAGGGCGGGGGGCAGGGTGGGGTGGAGAGGGCAGGGCGGGGTGGTGAGGGTGGGGCGGGGGGCAGGATGGAATGGAGGGGGTGGGTTGTATAGGGTGGGCGGGCAGGCCTTGTTGGAGGGGGTCGGGCGGAGAGCCCTGGGTGGCAGGAATCCTCTGGTACTTTGCAGGAGTGGCTGTTCCTTGCATGTGCTCCTGGGCAGTGAATGTTGTGAGGGCATCGTAGGTGAACCTGACCTCACCTCACCAAGCACACACGTGTGTGTGTGTGTGTGTGCACCTGTAGCTAATACAGCTGCTTGGTAGCGAGGCCAGTTGACACCATCCTTGCTGAAATGATCCGCTTTTATATTGTGCGAGTGGTTCTGCCGCCAGCACCAGTGCTAAACGAGCGAACGTGGCACACTTGTGCGGTGTTACAGCCGACTGTGAAACGCACACATATCGAGAGCGGGTGCGCAGCGCACGAACCGCACGAATGGAAATCACACTTCAGCCCTTCCTGGTCTGTGCGATTCGGTGTCACATCTCTGGGGCCACTGAGCCACGTTGGAGGGGGGGAAGAAGGGAGGGTGGGGTGGGGTGGGGGATCGTCAGGTGGTCAGACATTTAACTGCTAAGAGCTCGCATTCCTTTTGAAGATTCCAGTCCAGAACCCTAATCAAGGCAACGAAGAGGAGGAAGAGGACGTGACAAACTGTGAGGTGTGTGGACGGAGTGACCGGGAAGATAGCCTTCTCCTCTGTGATGGTTGTGATTCGGGGTATGTAACCAGCTGGAAGCAATGGTAATCTAATACTGTGTTTGGAAACAGTGGCGATTGAAATTGCTTTTATTACAATGGCAATCTATTGTCCGATGGTCAGGCCACCCAAACATTAGCACTGGATTGGAAGGAAAATCTACAGCTAATGGTCCTGGGGAGCCACTTTCCTCCCTGATCTTTGTTGTTTGATCTTTGATTTGTTGCAGCACTGTACTCCAGCTACTAAGCATGTTAGACGGGTGTTCTTACTTATAAGTTACTCCTCTAAATAGTAGGGATTAAAAGCATTTGTTGTTGATGTTCAGAGTATTAAGCATACAGTGATAACTATTATTTGACAATAATAACACATGCACTTAACAGCACACTTATGGCGATGCCTTGCGAGTCCACTGGAGAATTCACATGTTACAGTTCTTGAACTCGAGGGTTTCATGGCCGATCAGGTCTCATTGAATTTGGAGATGTTGCTCCAAACTCCATTACTAGAACGAGGGGGCATAATCTTAGAATAAGGGGCTGCTCTTTCAAAACTGAGATGAGGAGAAACTTCTTCACTCAGAGGGTGGTAGGTCTGTGGAATTTGCTGCCCCAGGAAGCTGTGGAAGCTACATCATTAGATAAATTTAAAACAGAAATAGACAGTTTCCTCGAAGTAAAGGGAATTAGGGGTTACGGGGAGCGGGCAGGAAATTGGACATGAATTTCGATTTGAGGTTAGGATCAGATCAGCCATGATCTTATTGAATGGCGGAGCAGGCTCGAGGGGCCGATTGGCCTACTCCTGCTCCTATTTCTTATGTTCTTATAAACACCTTTCTTTTATACCTTTTTCCCAACACCTGAGAATCCACACGTCCCATAGCATTACCTCATTCAATTAGCTCTTCTCCCTCATTGATAACTGCGGTTTTAACCAGAATAAATCTCCAACTAGCTTTATCTTGAATAAACTGTTAATCAAGTCATCCAACTGGATGGAGGCAGTGAGAGAGAGATTAATGAACAAAGGCCCCCCCCCCCTATAGGTGACCTTATGACTTGACCACGTTCCGAGTCCAGTGCGGCCTTGCAGGATGTCTCGAGAGGCCAGCTGGGAGATCCATGGGGCCGGGACAAAGGAAACTTGGAGCTGAATCCTTATCGGCAAAACGTCTCCATCTGGCAACTTCTAATTCCCACTGACCAAATGAACATTGACACCCACATAATGGGCAAAAGCTAAAAATTAATATAAAGACCTCCAGACAATCTAATTAATTCCTTAACAGACATAAGCATGAATCATCATTAAAAGGTTACTGGTAGCTGCGAAAGGCGGGTCAGGGGATACAATGGGACAGGATAGAGTGAAGCTACAATGTCACCCAGTGCAACTACCGCCTCACCAGGACTTATTTACAACGGGAATTCCCATTCTGACTAATTACAGCCTTTTCCATGTCAAACGTTGAGCTAAGAAATCGTGACAACAGGAAGGGATGTGTGTGCGTCTAGTTTAAAAAGTACCTGGATGTGCACTTGAAGTGCCGTAACCTACAGGGCTGCGGACCAAGTGCTGGAAAGTGGGGTTAGGCTGGGTGGCTCTTTTTCGGCCAGCACGGTCACGATGGGCTGAATGGCCTCCTTCTGTGCCTCAATTTTCTACGATTCCATGAAAGCGTGCATATACCCGATTTTTAACAGATTACTAGTTGACCTGCTATGGTGTTACACACGGGGAGTCGAGACTTTGTGTAATCTTCAGTTGAAGTGGTGTTAGAAGTTGGGGGGTGGGTGGTGGGAGGTATTTGGACCAATGTGTGCGCAGATGAAATGTGTCCCCATTTAAAAATCATACATTCCATCCTTGTTTGTATATTTTCATTATAAATTCCAATGGACCACATGTTTAATGGGAACTGCCCTGTAAACTTGTCGTGCTGTTGTTACACTCTGCAGCTAGTGATTATAGCGAGTCCACTGAGGGGGGCGGTGGGTGAGATGAGTAATTGCAGTGTGACAAGTTTACATAGGCATGTTCCATTATGAAAATGGACATAGGAATTTATAATGGGAAAAAGTTGACAGGAAGTGCGTGCAGGTGTATGATTTTTTAATATAGATCGATGTGTTAGGTTGTCACATGGAGCAAACCAGCACAAGATTACAGCAGGCAGCTGTCAGAGTTACATGCAGTTTTGTATAATTTGTGGAAATAAGAGATAGAAGGCTGAGTTTTACTGCCCAAAAAAAAATAATCTGAACTGCAAACCCTGGGTTTTATCTTCCTCTGTGTATATTTTTATTAAAACCGTTAGTGGTTTATAATAAGGGTTTGCTAAAAGGTTTTTCTGTGACTTCGGAAAGGAAGAGATACCCTGGTTACACCCTTTGTGACGTCCCATGGTGACATATTTGGGGATAACATAATTACAAGGTCACGGCAGATACAGTGATGGGGAGAGCTGTAGGTTTCTAATAAGTTTGAGGAAGGTGGGCTGAATGACTTCCCCCTCTGTGATTTTATATATATATATATATAGTACCCGTGATGTGGAGATGCCGGTGATGGACTGGGGTGGATAAATGTAAGGAGCCGCACAACACCAGGTTATAGTCCAACAGCTTTATTTGAAAATCACAAGCTTTCGGAGCTTTGCTCCTTCGTCAGGTGAAGTGAAGAGATGCATATAGGCACAGCATATATAGTCAGAGAACAATGCCCGGTGATTACAGTTAGAAAGATTATCTGTAATCACCGGGCATTGTTCTCTGACTATATATGCTGTGCCTATATGCATCTCTTCACTTCACCTGACGAAGGAGCAAAGCTCCGAAAGCTTGTGATTTTCAAATAAAGCTGTTGGACTATAACCTGGTGTTGTGCGGCTCCTTACATTTATATATCGTACCAGGGGCTCCTTGGGGAACGATCACTAGAATGTGGTGAGCTTAAGTAAATTTCCGGCGTGGATTTGAAATATTTAGAGTGGAATGTGGAATAGGATATAAATGAGGGAGAAAAGGAGTCTGTATTCAGTAACGAGCAGAGCTTCAATTGTGAACTGTTTTAAAAGTGGTTTTCAGATAAACACGCATTTGAGGGCAGATGCAATGTGAAGGAATGTAAGATCGTGGTTAATTTTATCTTACGGTCCTGTCAGAACATGGAGCATTTACAGTAGACGGTGTCTTGGGACGTTAGTTTTAAAAGTTTAATCATCCAGTGTCATGGGATGGGGGACAGTGTTAAGGGGAACGGATAGGGTGGATAGGGAGAAACTATTTCCGCTGGTTGGGGATTCTAGGAGTAGGGGGCACAGTCTAAAAATTAGAGCCAGACCTTTCAGGAGCGAGATTAGAAAACATTTCTACACACAAAGGGTGGTAGAAGTTTGGAACTCTCTTCCGCAAACGGCAATTGATACTAGCTCAATTGCTAAATTTAAATGTGAGATAGATAGCTTTTTGGCAACCAAAGGTACTAAGGGATATGAGCCAAAGGCAGGTATATGGAGTTAGATCACAGATCAGCCATGATCTTATCAAATGGCGGAGCAGGCACGAGGGGCTGAATGGCCTACTCCTGTTCCTATGTGTTGAAATTAAATATTTTTCTGTTTGAACACTAAACATTAAAGTGTTTACAAAATATGCAGATTACTAAGTACAAGCTAAATATCTAACAGGTAACACACTCAGTCCGGTGGAGTGTCAAACAGGTATCACAGAAGCTCGGTTAGTTACTGTCCTGTTATCTATGAGAGATTTTGTTGATGAGGGGCGACCAGTGGGAGATGGGGCTGTCAACACTTTTTCTTTAGAGCTTGACAGCAGTGGTCTTCCTGCCGACAAGATGAACTGGGGCTGGAACAGTTGATCAGTCAACTGATCTTCTGGCTTACAGCTGCTCTGTGCATCTGCAGGAGAGTCCAGCCGACAAGCATAGGAGAACAGGAGGAGGCCAGTCAGCCCTCGAGCCTGCTCCATCATTCAATTGGATCATGGCTGATCTGCACCTCAAAAGAACCAGCCAAAAGATCGACGAGAGATGGCCAAAAGCATCCGATTGATGTCAGCCACTGAGCGATTCGCCTAAGCTGCAGGGGAGAGTGCAAAAGGCAGCATCCGCTCATCTCAAGCAATCTCAGCAGAAAATGTTCACTTCAAAATGAACACAGCGCCTGTCGCTTTAAAACTGTTCCAGACTTAAGTAAGAATGCCTGTGGTTTTCTGAAACTGCTACCTGTAATCAGGCGACAAGCTTTTTAACAAACTGGGTCTGTTAAGTAGGAATAGGAGGAGGCCATTCAGCCCCTCAAGCCTGTTCCGCCATTCAATTAGATCTTGGCTGACCTGTATCTTAATTCCATCTACCTGCCTTGGTTCCGTAACCCTTGATACCTTTGCCGAACAAAAATCTATCGATCTCGGTTCTCAAATTTTCAATTGACCCCCAGCCTCAACAGCTTTTTGGGGGAGAGAGTTCCAGATTTCCACTCCCCTTTGTGTGAAGAAGTGCTTCCTGACATCACCCCTGAACGGCCTGGCTCTAATTTTAAGGTTCTGCCCCCTTGTTCTGACTCCCCTCACCAGAGGAAATAGTTTCTCTCTATCAACCCTATCGAATCCTTCAATCATCTTAAACACCACAATTAGATCACCCCTTAATCTTCTACACTCGAGGGAATACAAGCCTAGTCTGTGCAACCTGTCCTCGTAATTTAACCCTTTTAGCCCCGGTATCATTCTGGTGAATCTGCGCTGCACCCCCTCCCAGGCCTTCCTGAGATGCGGTGCCCAGGACTGAACGTAGTATCTCCAGATGGGGTTTGGGTTGTACCCGTTGAGGTTTGTGCTGCTCTTGTCACATCAGCTGAGAATTAATGCAGCTTGTTAATGTTAAAAGTGCAATTAATGCTTGAGGTTTTTACGGGGCGAGATTATCTGGTTAAAAATCCTGCAGTGTTTTACTTGAAAGAAATGGGATAATTGAGTGTCTTCAGAGAAGTTCTTTATGTGGTGAGATGAGTGGTGAGACATTTTCCCTTCGTTGAGGGTTCTATAACAAGGGGACATAGATTCAAGGTAAAAGGCGGGAGGTTTAGAGGGGATTTGAGAAAGAACTTTTTCACCCAGAGGGTGGTTGGAGTCTGGAACTCACTGCCTGAAAGGGTTGTGGAGGCAGGAACCCTCACAACATTCAAGAAGCATTTGGATGAGCACTTGAAATGCCATAGCATACAAGGCTACGGACCAAATGCTGGAATATGGGATTAGATTAGACAGGGCTTGATGGCCGGCGCGGACACGATGGGCCGAAGGGCCTCTATCCGTGCTGTATAACTCTATGACTCTATGACATTTGTCAATATCTGTGGTATAAGTTATATGTTTTTTGGAGAGTTTTTGTGGCATTTTCCTTTTAACTATAACCATCAGTCTTCTCTGAGTGGTATTATAGTTTTATAAGGTAGCGTGTTAGTAGCTTTAAAAAAAAACCCTTTCATCCACATATTTTGCGGTGAGAAACTCCCAGGATTGAAGATGACAGAGCGATGTGAATTAGAACCCCACTCCATTTTTAACATCTAATGTCCCTGGCTGCCTCTTTTTCCTGGATGAGGGCCGGCTGAGCACCCAACCTTTCCGTACAGCCCCACGGGGCAGCTCTGCCGTTGCCGTCTCTGCCAACGTGCCTTGACACCTCGCGGGGAAGGTGCACAGCTTGAAAATGAAAGCAGTGATGTTTGAACTGAGATTCTGCCCAGGCGCTTGTATCTATTGTCACTGCCGGTGATCTGAAATCGGCCGTGGCAGTGTGAATGGGGTGAGTTCCAGAGCAATGAGAGCCCCCCCAGCACATTGTGCACCACTTGCATAACCGTGGAACCATTGAAGTTTACCGCGCAGAAGGAGGCCATTTGGCCCATCGTGTCTGTGCCGGCTCATTACTAGAGCAATCCAAAACTAATCCCATTGCGTCGCTCTCCTCCCAGAGTCCGATATCTGCTTCAAACGTTTAACCAATTTTCCTTTAAAAGATGCAAAATAAAGGGGGGGCATAAAGTGACAGATTTAGATATTGCCAGTGTAGGGGTTTACATATATTTTGATACATTGGGTGAGTTCACAAGAGAGCAAACGATTTCATGATTGAGTTCTGTGATACAAAGATAAGCTGAAGGCACTCAGTTGTTTTTTTATTGGAGAAAAAATTGAGGTGGGGCCATTATCCAGGTCTATTCAATGACGGGAGGCATGGTTAATTTGGAAACTATGCAGATTATTTAACTTTTTCAATATAGAGAAGGAGAGCATGAGTTTGAAGTCAAGCGACTAGAGATTGATCCCCCACCCTAAAAGGGTAGTGCGTATCTGGAGTAGAAGTAGCAAGATAGCCTCTTCCACCATTCAGTTAGATCATGGCCGATCTGTACCGTAACTCCATTTGAACTATATCCCTTGATACCCTATCGATCTCAGTCTTGAAAGTTTCGTTCAGGATATGGAGTAATCACGTGACAATCTGCTGTCTTAAAATGAGCTAGATAAACATCTGGATAAGGTTGGGATTGAAAGGTGCCTGTTGACTCTGTACTGAACATCATTCAGGAAAACTTACCCAGTAGATGCTACTTTTTATGCTTTTATATGGGGAAAATGCCTCCCTTCCCCCATCCCCTACGACGACAGACCCAGATCCTATAAAAAACACACTGCTTCCTTTCATCCACTTTGGATCAAAAAAGGATAGAACAGGGTACTTTCTAAATGGTTAAAACGTTAAAAACAGTGGATGTCCAAAGGGACTTAGGGGTTCAGATACATCGATCATTGAAGTGTCATGAACAGGTGCAGAAAATAATCAATAAGGCTAACGGAATGCTGGCCTTTATATCTGGAGGACTGGAGTACAAGGGGGCAGAAGTTATGCTGCAGCTATACAAAACCCTGGTTAGACCGCACCTGGAGTACTGTGAGCAGTTCTGGGCACCGCACCTTCGGAAGGACATATTGGCCTTGGAGGGAGTGCAGCGTAGGTTTACTAGAATGATACCCGGACTTCAAGGGTTAAGTTACGAGGAGAGATTACACAAATTGGGGTTGTATTCTCCAGAGTTTAGAAGGTTAAGGGGTGATCTGATCGAAGTTTATAAGATATTAAGGGGAACGGATAGGGTGGATAGAGAGAAACTATTTCCGCTGGTTGGGGATTCTAGGAGTAGGGGGCACAGTCTAAAAATTAGAGCCAGACCTTTCAGGAGCGAGATTAGAAAACATTTCTACACACAAAGGGTGGTAGAAGTTTGGAACTCTCTTCCGCAAACGGCAGTTGATACTAGCTCAATTTCTAAATTTAAATGTGAGATAGATAGCTTTTTGGCAACCAAAGGTATTAAGGGATATGGGCCAAAGGCAGGTATATGGAGTTAGATCACAGATCAGCCATGATCTTATCAAATGGCGGAGCAGGCACGAGGGGCTGAATGGCCTACTCCTGTTCCTATGTTCTTATACTCAGCTAATGGATGATCTGTTAAATGCTGCTGGTTAAACTCAAATCATGTTTTTGAAAACTCATTCTCGGAGTGTAGGCATCGCTGGCAGGGCCGGCATTTATTGCCCATCCCTAATTGCCCTTGAGAAGGTGGTGGTGAGCCGCCTTCTTGAACTGCTGCAGTCCGTGTGGCGAAGGTTCTCCCACAGTGCTGTTAGGCCGGGAGTTCCAGGATTCTGACCTAGAGATGATGAAGGAATGGCTGATATATGTCCAAGTCAGGGTGATGTATGACTTGGACAGGAACTTGGAGGTGATGGTGTTTCCCATGCACCTGCTGCCCTTGTCCTGCTGTAAGGTTGAAGTCACATCATAGAATCATAGAAGTTTACAACATCGAAACAGGCCCTTCGGCCCAACATGTCCATGTCGCCTAGTTTATACCACTAAGCTAGTCCCAATTGCCTGCACTTGGCCCATATCCCTCTATACCCATCTTACCCATGTAACTGTCCAAATGCTTTTCAAAAGACAAAATTGTACCCGCCTCTACTACTGCCTCTGGCAGCTCGTTCCAGACGCTCACCACCCTTTGAGTGAAAAAATTGCCCCTCTGGACCCTTTTGTATCTCTCCCCTCTCACCTTAAATCTATGCCCCCTCGTTATAGACTCCCCTACCTTTGGGAAAAGATTTTGACTATCGACCTTATCTATGCCCCTCATTATTTTATAGACTTCTATAAGATCACCCCTAAACCTCCTACTCTCCAGGGAAAAATGTCTCAGTCTATCCAACCTCTCCCTATAAGTCAAACCATCAAGTCCCGGTAGCATCCTAGTAAATCTTTTCTGCACTCTTTCCAGTTTAATAATATCCTTTCTATAATAGGGTGACCAGAACTGTACACAGTATTCCAAGTGTGGCCTTACTAATGTCTTGTACAACTTCAACAAGTCATCCCAACTCCTGCATTCAATGTTCTGACCAATGAAACCAAGCATGCCGAATGCCTTCTTCACCACCCTACCCACCTGTGACTCCACTTTCAAGGAGCTATGAACCTGTACTCCTAGATCTCTTTGTTCTATAACTCTCCCCAACGCCCTACCATTAACGGAGTAGGTCCTGGCCCCATTCGATCTACCAAAATGCATCACCTCACATTTATCTAAATTAAACTCCATCTGCCATTCATCGGCCCACTGGCCCAATTTATCAAGATCCCGTTGCAATCCTAGATAACCTTCTTCACTGTCCACAATGCCACCAATCTTGGTGTCATCTGCAAACTTACTAACCATGGCTCCTAAACATCCTGGGAGAATTGTTAGAAATTTTACCAGTGGTTGATTGGTGCCCTAAATGGTCGGGTAAGTTCGAGGGAATGTGCTAGATGGGCGAAATGGCCCTTTATCACTCCGTGTTTTCAACACAGTTTGCGTGGTTCCTCTCACTCACGTGTAGATCCAGTGCTGTTTTTCTTCCCTTAGAGATCCCCAGTGAGTTATATAAATAATAACAGTCCCCACAAGTTGCAGAAAGCAATTTCTGTGGCTCTGCATTTGAAGTTATAGACTTGCTGGAAAACATTCGGTGCTTATACTTTATTAATTGCTCTGTTCTTTAAAGTTCTGCTTTTCTGCACGCTTCACTTTTAAGTGTTCGTATAAAGAGCAGTTTTGCTGATTCAAACTGTGTCACCATTTTGCTTTAGGTACCATTTGGACTGTCTCAATCCCCCTCTTCGTACTGTTCCAGTGGAAGAATGGTTTTGTCCGGAATGTGCTATTAACAATCCCGTAGATGGTAAGTAAAAATAGCCTTATAATTGTATTTGGGGGTAAAAAGCTTGCATAAATATCATAAGCTTGTTTGCTGAGTTGTGTGTGGAATGTGTGCACACAATATATAATATATAATATATATATATATATATGTACAGGACTAGCAACCCAGAGACCTGGAGCTCAAGTCCCACTGTTTTGCTGATGGGAGCCTGAATGGTGGGTGGTCAGTGGGGAGTGGGTGGTCAGTGGAGGAGGCCAGTGGTCACAGAGCCTGGGGAGTGGGTGGTCAGTGGAGGAGGCCAGTGGTCACAGAGCCTGGCGAGTGGGTGGTCAGTGGAGGAGGCCAGCATGTGGAGGGCCTGGGGAGTGGGTGGTCAGTGCGGGGAGGCCAGTGGTCGCAGGGCCTGGCGAGTGGGTGGTCAGTGGAGGCGGCCAGCGTGTGGAGGGCCTGGGGAGTGGGTGGTCAGTGGAGGAGGCCAGCGGCCGCAGGGCCTGGGGAGTGGGTGGTCAGTGGGGGGAGGCCAGCGGTCGCAGGGCCTGGCGAGTGGGTGGTCAGTGGAGGAGACCAGTGGTCACAGAGCCTGGGGAGTGGGTGGTCAGTGGAGGAGGCCAGCATGTGGAGGGCCTGGGGAGTGGGTGGTCAGTGGGGGGAGGCCAGCGGTCGCAGGGCCTGGCGAGTGGGTGGTCAGTGGAGGCGGCCAGCGTGTGGAGGGCCTGGGGAGTGGGTGGTCAGTGGAGGTGACCAGCAGTCGCAGGGCCTGGCGAGTGGGTGGTCAGTGGAGGAGACCAGTGGTCACGAAGCCTGGTGAGTGGGTGGTCAGTGGAGGAGGCCAGCTGTCGCAGGGCCTGGGGAGTGGGTGGTCAGTGGAGGAGACCAGTGGTCACGAAGCCTGGTGAGTGGGTGGTCAGTGGAGGAGGCCAGCTGTCGCAGGGCCTGGGGAGTGGGTGGTCAGTGGAGGAGATCAGCGATCGCAGGGCCTGGGGAGTGGGTGGTCAGTGGAGGAAGTCAGCAGTCGCAGGGCCTGGGGAGTGGGTGGTCAGTGGAGGAGATCAGCGATCGCAGGGCCTGGGGAGTGGGTGGTCAGTGGAGGAGGCCAGCAGTCGCAGGGCCTGGGGAGTGGGTGGTCAGTGGAGGAGGCCAGCGGTCGCAGGGCCTGGGGAGTGGGTGGTCAGTGGAGGAGACCAGCAGTCGCAGGGCCTGGGGAGTGGGTGGTCAGTGGAGGAAGTCAGCAGTCGCAGGGCCTGGGGAGTGGGTGGTCAGTGGAGGAGACCTGCATGTGGAGGGCCTGGCGAGCGGGTGGTCAGTGGAGGAAGTCAGCAGTCGCAGGGCCTGGGGAGTGGGTGGTCAGTGATGGAGGCCAGCGGTCACGGAGCCTGGCGAGTGGGTGGTCAGTGGAGGAGGCCAGCGGTCACGGAGCCTGGCGAGTGGGTGGTCAGTGGAGGAGGCCAGCGGTCACGGAGCCTGGCGAGTGGGTGGTCAGTGGAGGAGGCCAGCAGTCGCAGGGCCTGGCGAGTGGGTGGTCAGTGGAGGAGGCCAGCGGTCGCAGGGCCTGGCGAGTGGGTGGTCAGTGGAGGAGGCCAGTGGTCACGGAGCCTGGCGAGTGGGTGGTCAGTGGAGGAGGCCAGCAGTCGCAGGGCCTGGCGAGTGGGTGGTCAGTGGAGGAGGCCAGTGGTCACGGAGCCTGGCGAGTGGGTGGTCAGTGGAGGAGGCCAGCGGTCGCAGGGCCTGGCGAGTAGGTGGTCAGTGGAGGAGGCCAGCGGTCGCAGGGCCTGGCGAGTGGGTGGTCAGTGGAGGAGGCCAGCGGTCGCAGGGCCTGGCGAGTGGGTGGTCAGTGGAGGAAGCCAGCGATCGGGGCGTGCGGCACTTTATCTGGCAGCAGCAAGGCATGCTTCCTGGGGCAGCTGCTTGGGCTGCAGGCCTGTGGAATGCTGCACCGTTTGGGGTGGGGGGAGAAGTGGACGAGGCAAGTCCTGGGGAGCGGTCAGCGGCCAAAAAGAAATTGTAAAAGGTTTAAATTTTACTTTGAAACTTTGCTAGCTAGCTATACCAACATGACTGCTAGCTGAAAAACAAACTTATGCTGCTCCACAGCATCATTCGATGGCCAGAGCCTGCAACTGCTTACAGATTCTATCCTTTTTTTGGTATTAACACGTGATATACCGTATAACCATTGCTGTTTTAGCAAAGAAGGAAAGGAATTAACATGCATTTATATAGCCCCTTTCACCACAGCCTCAGCTATTTACAATCTATATTAATGACTTGGATGAGGGAACCGAGTGTAATGTATCCAAGTTTGCTGACGGTACAAAGCTCGGTGGGAAAGTAAGCTGTGAGGAGGACGCAAAGGGCCTGCAAAGGGATATAGACAGGTTAAGTGAGTGGGCAAGAAGGTGGCAGATGGAGTATAATGCGGGGAAATGTGAGGTTATTCACTTTGGTAGGAAGAATAGAAAAACAGAATATTTTTTAAATGGTGAGAAACTATTAAATGTTGGTGTCCAGAGGGATTTGGGTGTTCTTGTACAAGAAACACAAACAGTTAGCATGGAGGTGCAGCAAGCAATTAGGAAAGCAAATGGCATGTTGGCCTTTATTGCAAGGGGGTTGGAGTACAAGAGTAAGGAAGTCTTACTACAATTGTACAGGGCTTTGGTGAGACCTCACCTGGAGTACTGTGTACAGTTTTGGTCTCCTTACCTAAGGAAGGATATACTTGCCTTCGAGGCGGTGCAATGAAGGTTCACTAGATTGATTCCTGGGATGAGAGGGTTGTCCTATGAGGAGAGATTGAGTAGAATGGGCCTATACTCTCTGCAGTTTAGAAGAATGAGCGGTGATCTCATTGAAACACATAAGATTCTGAGGGGGCTTGACAGGGTAGATGCTGAGAGGTTGTTTCCCCTGGCTGGAGAGTCTAGAACTAGGGGGCATAGTCGCAGGATAAGGGATCGGCCACTGAGATGAGGAGGAATTTCTTCACTCAGGGTTGTGAGCCTTTGGAATTCTCTACCCCAGAGGGCTGTGGATGCTCAGTCGTTGAGTATATTCAAGGCTGAGATAGACAGATTTTTGGACTGTAGGGGAATCAAGGGATATGGGGATCGGGCAGGAAAGTGGAGTTGAGGTCAAAGATCAGCCATGATCTGATTGAATGGTGGAGCAGGCTCGAGGGGCCGAATGGCCTACTCCTGATCCTATTTCTTATGTCCTTATGTCGGACATCCCAAAGTGCTTCATAGACAATGAACTGCTTCTGAGGTGTAGTCACTGTTGAAATGTAGAGAAACACAGCAGCCTCTGTATGCACAGCAGGCTCCCACAATGAAATAACTTACCAGATAATGTGTTTTAGTGGTGTTTGGTTGAGCAATAAATATTGGTTACGAACCGGGGAGAACTCTCTTCTGTAGGATCTTTTACGTCCACCAGATGGGGCCTCGGTTTAACGTCTCATCCGAAAAAGGGCACCTCCAACAGTGCAGCACTCCCTCAGTACTGCACCGGGAGTGTCAGCCTGGATTACAGCTAACGTTACATGACGTTTTATATTAAAAACCCCATCACATCGCCACTTTCAGCCGTGGCTCAGTGGGCAGCGCTCTCGCCTGAGTCAGAAGGTCGTGGGTTCGAGTCCCACTCTGTGGACTTGAGCACAAAATCTAGGCTGACGCTCCAGTGTAGCACTGAGGGAGTGCTGCACTGTCGGAGGTGCCGTCTTTCGGATGAGACGTTAAACCGAGGCCCTGTCTGCCTTCTCAGGTGGACGTAAAAGATCCCACGGCCACTATTTCGAACAAGAGCAGGGGAGTTATTCCTGATGTCCTGGCCAATATTTATCCCTCAGCCAACATCACTAAAACAGATTATCTGGTCATTATCAAATTGCTGTTTGTGGGAACTTGCTGTGCGCAAATTGGCTGCCACGTTTCCTACATTACTACAGTGACTACCATTCAAAAGTACTTCATTGGCTGTAAAGCGCTTTGGGACGTCCTGAGGTGGTGAAGAGTGCTATATAAATGTAAGTGTTTTTTCTTTATAACAGCTAAATGTGGATCCTTTTCTCATGGGTTTTCTGTTTCATATACAAAAGAACACTGGACTAGGAGGAGGCCATTCAGCCCCTTGAGCCTGTTTCAATCTCAGTTTTGAAATTTTCAATTGATGCCCAGCCTCAACAGTTTTTTGGGGGAAGAGTTCCAGATTTCCACTCCCCTTTGTGTGAGGAAGTGCTTCCTGACATCACCCCTGAACGGCCTGGCTCTAATTTTAAGGTTCTGCCCCCTTATCCTGGACTCCCCCCACCAGAGGAAATAGTTTCTCTCTATCGACCCTATCAAATCCTTCAATCATCTTAAACACCTCAATTAGATCACCCCTTAATCTTCTACACCTGAGGGAATACAAGCCTAGTCTATGCAACCTGGCCTCAGAATTTAACCCTTTTAGGGATCGGGCTTTTCAATGCATTTAGAAATAGAAACATAGAAAATAGGAGCAAGAGTAGGCCATTCGGCCCTTCGGGCCTGCTCCGCCATTCAAAATGATCATGGCTGATCGTCTAACTCAGTACCCTGTTCCTGCGTTCTCCCCATATCCCCTTGATCCCTTTAGCATTAAGAAATATATCCATCTCCTTCTTGAATAAATGGAACCTTGTGACCCGCTCAGTGGTTTTAGTGAACAATAAATACTGTGGAGTTGGTGAATCGATTTATTCTGGATTGGATTTTTCGTATCTTGGGGATTGGCGATGGACACGGACGGCATCGAGCTTCATACTGTTGATGTGCAATGACTTCAACACTGAACGATTAACGATTAGTGACGTAATCATTGAACAATAATCAACCGATTCCTGGAAAGTAGCACAGTATATCTGGTAAATTTATAAAGAGTAGGGGGCGGTGCGATTGGTAGCTACGTGGTATTGGACTCTCAATAAGAAAGCCTGAGTTTTGAATCCGAATTAACTGGTCTTTGCTCTTGGACCTCTTTCCATCCCAGAAGGGTGACGTTTGCTCGAGTAATAATGGGTCCTTTCAGGTGGATCTCCCAGTGCGCTGGAGTAAGGAGCAATAAGTCGGTCTGTTCCTTACTCCAAACTAAAACTTGAGAGTTGGGATCAGAAAATAGGTTGTTGGAGTAAGATCTGATCCCCACCTGCTTGTGTTTGCAGCTGTTGAGGAGATTGATGATGAAGAGGTTGCCTTCCTCATCGCTGATGCACCACAAGAGCCCACTACTTCCCGGTTACGTCCATCTGCCGGAAGAACCCGCGCTATCGCAAGGACTCGTCAGAGCGAGAGGGTTCGAGCAAACGTGAACAGAAACAGGATTACCCACGCGCATCAAATCCGGGTACGCTGAATTTCACAGCACAAAACGACACGCTTTCAATTTAGAGATAGATGTGTACAATACTAAGTTAAGACAGTACAGTGAATATGATGCAATGACATTTTTAAATGTACTTCGAGTGTGTAATGAGGGGTATAGATAAGGTAGATAGTCAAAATCTTTTCCCAAAGGTAGGGGAGTCTATAACAAGGGGGCATAGATTTAAGGTGAGAGGGGAGAGATACAAAAGGGTCCAGAGGGGCAATTTTTTCACTCAAAGGGTGGTGAGTGCCTGGAACGAGCTGCCAGAGGCAGTAGTAGAGGCGGGTACAATTTTGTCTTTTAAAAAGCATTTGGACAGTTACATGGGTAAGATGGGTATAGAGGGATATGGGCCAAGTGCAGGCAATTGGGACTAGCTTAGTGGTATAAACTAGGCGACATGGACATGTTGGGCCGAAGGGCCTGTTTCCATGTTGTAAACTTCTATGATATGTCTGAAATCATGCTGGGATAAGTCTCTGTTGGGAAGTAATCTGTTTAAGAAGACATTAAGTGCCCAGTAACTAGGAAGTACAATTTCAAAATTTGCAGACGGCACCAAATTGGGGGGTATAGTTAAAACCTGCGACAAAATGCAGGATGACGTTAATAAATTTGCAGAATTTACGTATAATTGGCAAATGAATTTCAATTTGGATAAGTGTGAGGTATTACATTTTGGCAGGAAGAATAAGGGGGCCACATACTGCTTGGATAATAGTCTAAATGGGGTAGAGGAGCAGAGGGATCTGGGGGTACAGATACACAAATCACTAAAAGTAACAATGTGGGTTAATAAGGCCATAAAAAAAACATTCCAAGCACTGGGGTTCATTTCTAGAGGGATAGAATTGAAAAGCTGAGATCTTGTGTCGAACCTTGGTTAGACCACACACTTGGAGTATTGTGAACAGTTCTGGTCTCCACGCTATAAAAAGGATATAGAGGCACTGGAGAAGGTGCAAAAAAGATTTACTGGGATGATACCAGAACCGAGAGGTTATGCCTATCAGGAAAGATTGAACAGGCTGGGGCTCTTTTCTCCAGAAAAGAGAAGACTGAGGGGTGACCTGATAGAGGACTTTAAGATTGTGAAAGGGTTTGATAGGGTAGACGTAGAGAAAATGTTTCCACTTGTGGGGGGAGACCAGAACTAGAGGCCATAAATATAAGATAGTCACTAATAAATCCAATAGGGAATTCAGGAGAAACTTCTTTACCCAGAGAGTGGTGAGAATGTGGAACTCACTAACACAAGGAGTAGTTGAGACGAATAGTATAGATGGATTTAAGGGGAAGCTGGATAAACACATGAGGGAGAAAGGAATAGAAGGATATGGTGATAGGGTGAGATGAAGTAGGGAGGGAGGAGGCTCGTGTGGAGCATAAACACCAGAATAGACCAGTTGGGCCGAATGGCCTGTTTCTGTGCTGTACGTTCTATGTAATTCTATGTATTATATATTATGAGAGTATGGACTTTGTTAACCAATGTATTAGGCTCCTTTTGTAAACTAACCAGATATCTTTTTTAATAGTAATCTCCTTGGTCAAGTTTGTAGATCCTTTTAGATCGTGACAGTTCTTAGAGGTTTAGGTGCCCGAGAATCCTGGCATTGCAGCAGTTCACCGTATTCCCTGTAATTTGGTGATTTCTTTTCCCTGTGTCAGGGTTTAGTCTGCCGAAGGCAGAGACTCATCCCGGGCTATGGTTTCATCCATGCAGCTGGCTGCTCTTCACACATGAGCCTGGAGAATGAGGATTGTTGGGCTATTCATCACACACGATCCTGAGCCCGACCTCCATCTCGCTGGACGATCGCGCGTGCACTTGTAATAAGGGCTACTCTCAAGCCATCGGCACTGCGATGCCTAGATCTTCTCCCCTCCTGTCGTGACATCAATCGTCATGTCCTCGCCAACTAATTGGCCAGCTGAGCACAGTCCAGGGATCTTCCTGCTCTGACTCGAACGGTTCATTTACCCACTGAACCAAATCCACCCACGCAGCCCAGTACCGAGGCCGTACCTCCACACAGAGCACTGGGATTCACACACTAATCACACGATTTCACCCCAATGAAGTATTATCACAGGGTAAATTCACTGATCCACAATGGGAGAAAGTGCAGGTCAGAGTGCCGCAGCCTCGACTCTCCAACCCAAGCTCCCTTTGAGGGCAGTTCCTCACTGTGAGTGCGGGATTGTGGAATCTGCCCTTATTTCCTTTTTAAGGCAAATCAGTATTTTTCTCTCCACGTGCGTTTGTATTGTGGATGTGGTCTTAGAGCAGTCAGCTGTAAGCTCACTAAGACCGGTTGTTGAGAAGACCCGTTTTTAGCGGGTCTTTTGGGTTGCAGCATTAGCGAGACGCGGAAGTTTTACGTTTGGACTGCAGCGTTAACGTTTGCTGTTAGGTCCCACGCTCAAGGACCCCAGTGCCACGAGTGCAATTGAAAGGTGCAGCAGGTACCCAGGACGGGCAGGGTTCGAATTCTGAGTCGGTTGCATAGTTGCTGCCAAACTAATGTACAAAATGTAACAGGGGTCTCCTGATGGCCTTGGCCAAAGTTGTGAATGGGGACCGTCTGGTTGGGATCATTCTTTTTTTTTATTCGTTCATGGGATGTGGGCATCGCTGGCGAGGCCGGCATTTATTGCCCATCCCTAATTGCCCTTGAGAAGGTGGTGGTGAGCCGCCTTCTTGAACCGCTGCAGTCCGTGTGGTGAAGGTTCTCCCACAGCGCTGTTAGGAAGGGAGTTCCAGGATTTTGACCCAGCGACGATGAAGGAACGGCGATATATTTCCAATTGGGGTGGTGTGTGACTTGGAGGGGAACATGCAGGTGGTGTTGTTCCCATGTGCCTGCTGCTCTTGTCCTTCTAGGTGGTAGAGGTCGCGGGTTTGGGAGGTGCTGTCGAAGAAGCCTTGGCGAGTTGCTGCAGTGCATCCTGTGGATGGTACACACTGCAGCCACTGTGCGCCGGTGGTGAAGGGAGTGAATGTTTAGGGTGGTGGATGGGGCGCCAATCAAGTGGGCTGCTTTATCTTGGATGGTGTCGAGCTTCTTGAGTGTTGTTGGAGCTGCTCAAGTGGAGATTATTCCATCACACCCCTGATTTGTGCCTTGTAGATGGTGGAAAGGCTTTGGGGAGTCAGGAGGCAGTTAAGGCATACTGCTCCTTATTGGAAGGGCAAAGCACGATTTCTTTAATTACACCCATTAGAGTTACAGTTTGTGTCCGAGTATCATGGAAGTGACGAGATATTTATGTTCTTTACCAATCTCTACATTGTGTCATACCAAAAAAAACCAATGACATGAAGTAACTCGATCACAATAGCAGGGATTTACTGACAAATACAAAATAAGAGACTGTAAATTTGCTTTAGGACTTGTTTTCTAACCTGTGCTGGTTTTTTTCTGCAGCATGTACCGCAGTACCTGATGAACCCAAGCCTGCTAGATGAAACTATTGAGACAGTAGTCGCAGGCCTAAGTACAGCCGTATATCATCGGCCCCTTACCCCACGAGCACGAAGCACAAAGAAACGTAGAACAGGTAAAGGATTCGAGCTTTATGCAGGAGGAAAGTTGGGGTAAAAAAGCCAACGCCTCTAATAGACCCACTCTCCCATTGGAGCCCATCCCTCTGATACACACCCTCCCATTGGAGCCCATCCCTCTAATAGACCCACTCTCCCGATGGAGCCCATCCCTCTAATACACCCACTCTCCCGATGGAGCCCATCCCTCTAATACACTCACTCTCCCGATGGAGCCCATCCCTCTAATACACCCACTCTCCCGATGGAGCCCATCCCTCTAATACACCCACTCTCCGAATGGAGCCCATCCCTCTGATACACACCCTCCCATTGGAGCCCATCCCTCCAATAGACCCACTCTCCGAATGGAGCCCATCCCTCTGATACACACCCTCCCATTGGAGCCCATCCCTCTAATAGACCCACTCTCCGAATGGAGCCCATCCCTCTGATACACACCCTCCCATTGGAGCCCATCCCTCTAATAGACCCACTCTCCGAATGGAGCCCATCCCTCTGATACACACCCTCCCATTGGAGCCCGTCCCTCTGATACACACTCTCCCATTGGAGCCCATCCCTCTAATACACCCACTCTCCCAATGGAGCCCGTCCCTCTAATACACCCACTCTCCCATTGGAGCCCGTCCCTCTAATACACCCACTCTCCCATTGGGTCCGGTCCCTCTAATACACTCACTCTCCCAATGGAGCCCATCCCTCTAATACGCCCACTCTCCCAATGGAGCCCGTCCCTCTAATACACTCACTCTCCCAATGGAGCCCGTCCCTCTGATACACCCACTCTCCCATTGGAGCCCGTCCCTCTGATACACCCACTCTCCCATTGGAGCCCATCCCTCGAATACACCCACTCTCCCATTGGGTCCGGTCCCTCTAATACACCCACTCTCCCATTGGAGCCCGTCCCTCTAATACACCCACTCTCCCATTGGAGCCCATCCCTCTAATACACTCACTCTCCCAATGGAGCCCGTCCCTCTGATACACCCACTCTCCCATTGGAGCCCGTCCCTCTAATACACTCACTCTCCCATTGGAGCCCGTCCCTCTAATACACCCACTCTCCCATTGGGTCCGGTCCCTCTAATACACTCACTCTCCCAATGGAGCCCGTCCCTCTAATACACTCACTCTCCCAATGGAGCCCGTCCCTCTGATACACCCACTCTCCCATTGGAGCCCGTCCCTCTGATACACCCACTCTCCCATTGGAGCCCATCCCTCGAATACACCCACTCTCCCATTGGGTCCGGTCCCTCTAATACACCCACTCTCCCATTGGAGCCCGTCCCTCTAATACACCCACTCTCCCATTGGAGCCCATCCCTCTAATACACCCACTCTCCCATTGGAGCCCATCCCTCTAATACACCCACTCTCCCATTGGAGCCCATCCCTCTAATACACTCACTCTCCCAATGGAGCCCGTCCCTCTGATACACCCACTCTCCCATTGGAGCCCGTCCCTCTAATACACTCACTCTCCCAATGGAGCCCGTCCCTCTGATACACCCACTCTCCCGATGGAGCCCATCCCTCTAATACACCCACTCTCCCATTGGAGCCCATCCCTCCGATACACTGACTCTCCCATTGGAGCCCATCCCTCTAATACACTCACTCTCCCAATGGAGCCCGTCCCTCTAATACACCCACTCTCCCATTGGAGCCCGTCCCTCTGATACACTCACTCTCCCAATGGAGCCCGTCCCTCTGATACACCCACTCTCCCATTGGAGCCCATCCCTCCGATACACTGACTCTCCCATTGGAGCCCATCCCTCTAATACACTCTCCCATTGGAGCCCATCCCTCTAGTACATTAACTGCCACTTTGAATAAACCCAATATTTTTGCCTCAGTTGCTTTGCTCGATAGATTGTTCCAAACGTTTCTCATTCTGGGTAAATTAAATTTTTCCGTTTATTTTCTCTGACTCTGTTTTCTCGACAAACCCAGATGACCATTTCTAAGAACATTATTCATATTTAATAGTTTAGATGTTTTGTTGAATCCATCTTTTAGTTGCCGCCTTTCCGGCCAATGAAGCTTTGATTCTCTAATCTTTCCTCATAGCCCATTGTTGCCCTTAACCTGGAATGGGTTGGGGTAGGAAGCAGGGGGGAGGGAGCAGGAGGAAGGAGGTAGGGACATGGGGGAGGGAGAGGCAGGGGGGAGGGAGCAGGAGGAAGGCGGTAGTGACATGAGGGAGGGAGAGGCGGGGGGGAGGGAGCAGGAGGAAGGAGGTAGGGACATGGGGGAGGGAGCAGGAGGAAGGAGGTAGGGACATTGGGGAGGGAGAGGCAGGGGGGAGGGAGCAGGAGGAAGGAGGTAGGGACATGGGGGAGGGAGAGGCAGGGGGGAGGGAGCAGGAGGAAGGAGGTAGGGACATGGGGGAGGGAGAGGCAGGGGGGAGGGAGCAGGAGGAAGGAGGTAGGGACATGGGGGAGGGAGAGGCAGGGGGGAGGGAGCAGGAGGAAGGAGGTAGGGACATGGGGGAGGGAGAGGCAGGGGGGAGGGAGCAGGAGGAAGGAGGTAGGGACATGAGGGAGGGAGAGGCAGGGGGGAGGGAGCAGGAGGAAGGAGGTAGGGACATGAGGGAGGGAGAGGCAGGGGGGAGGGAGCAGGAGGAAGGAGGTAGGGACATGAGGGAGGGAGAGGCAGGGGGGAGGGAGCAGGAGGAAGGCGGTAGGGACATGGGGGAGGGAGAGGCAGGGGGGAGGGAGCAGGAGGAAGGCGGTAGTGACATGGGGGAGGGAGAGGCGGGGGGAGGGAGCAGGAGGAAGGAGGTAGGGACATGGGGGAGGGAGAGGCAGGGGGGAGGGACCAGGCGGAAGGAGGTAGGGACATGGGGGAGGGAGGTGGGAGGGAGAGGCGGAGGAGCAGGGGGGAGGGGGAAGGAGGTAGGGACATGGGGGAGGGAGGTGGGAGGGAGAGCCGGACAAGCAGGGGGGAGGGAGCAGGAAGAAGGCGGTAGGGACATGGGGAGGGAGGTGGGAGGGAGAGGCGGAGGAGCAGGGGGGAGGGAGCAGGAGGAAGGCAGTAGGGACATGGGGGAGGGAGGTCGGAGGGAGAGGCGGAGGAGCAGGGGGGAGGGGGCAGGAGGAAGGCGGTAGGGACATGGGGGAGGGAGGGAGAAGGAGGTAGGGACATGGGGGAGGGAGGTGGGAGGGAGAGGCAGGGGGGAGGGGCAGGAGGAAGGCGGTAGGGACCTGGGGGAGGGAGGGGGGAGGGGGCAGGAGGAAGGAGGTAGGGAGGTGGGAGGGAGAGGCGGAGGAGCAGGGGGGAGGGAGCAGGAGGAAGGCAGTGGGGACATGGGGGAGGGAGGTCGGAGGGAGAGGCGGAGGAGCAGGGGGGAGGGGACATGGGGGAGGGAGGTCGGAGGGAGAGGCGGAGGAGCAGGGGGGAGGGGGCAGGAGGAAGGCGGTAGGGACATGGGGGAGGGAGGTCGGAGGGAGAGGCGGAGGAGCAGGGGGGAGGGGGCAGGAGGAAGGCGGTAGGGACATGGGGGAGGGAGGTGGGAGGGAGAGGCAGGGGGAGGGGGTAGGAGGAAGGAGGTAGGGACATGGGGGAGGGAGGTGGGAGGGAAAGGCAGGGGGGAGGGGGCAGGAGGAAGGCAGTAGGGACATGGAAGGAGGTGGGAGGGAGAGGTGGAGGAGCAGGGGGGAGGGGCAGGAGGAAGGCGGTAGGGACCTGGGGGAGGGAGGTGGGAGGGAGAGGCGGAGGAGCAGGGGGGAGGGGGCAGGAGGAAGGAGGTAGGGACATGGAGGAGGGAGAGGCAGGGGGGAGGGAGCAGGAGGAAGGCGGTAGGGACATGGAGGAGGGAGAGGCAGGGGGGAGGGAGCAGGAGGAAGGCGGTAGGGATATGGCGGGGGAGAGGGAGGTGGGAGGGAGAGGCGGAGGAGCAGGGGGGAGGGGGCAGGAGGAAGGAGGTAGGGACATGGGGGAGGGAGAGGTGGGGGGGAGGGAGCGGTGGGGGGGAGGGAGCAGGAGGAAGGTGGGAGGGAGGTCGGGGGGAGGGACATGGGGGAGGGAGGTGGGAGGGAGAGGCGGAGGAGCAGGGGGGAGGGGGCAGGAGGAAGACGGTAGGGACATGGGGGAGGGAGAGGTGGGGGGGAGGGAGCGGTGGGGGGGAGGGAGCAGGAGGAAGGTGGGAGGGAGGTCGGGGGGAGGGACATGGGGGAGGGAGGTGGGAGGGAGACGCGGAGGAGCAGGGGGGAGGGAGGTGGGAGGGAGACGCGGAGGAGCAGGGGGGAGGGACATGGGGGAGGGAGGTGGGAGGGAGAGGTGGAGGAGCAGGGGGGAGGGGGCAGGAGGAAGACGGTAGGGACATGGGGGAGGGAGGTGGGAGAGAGAGGCAGGGGGGCGGGAGCAGGAGTTGATGATGAAAGCCATACCAGCCCCATACTTATTAGGCATATTTTTAAAATGTTCTCTGTGTGTTCAGGACAATGTTTATTGTGTTACAGAAAGCTCATATTCATTACATTTTAAAACCCTTCAGTCATGCTGTATATATAAGCTCCAAAAATCTACTGCTCATCTCAAATTCAAGTTAAAGCCAGACTTTGCATGACTGGTTTAGAGATTAGTACGTTGTAAAGGTTATTTATACACCATTTTATTTATTGTCTTTAATTTTTAGGCTTTGATGATTGAACTGTTTTTATTTCATTTCATTTCTCCCCTTTTCCCCTTTCTTCCACCCAACCACCAATGGACTATATTCCACCCAAGTGACTGAGAGTTGAGCTTGTACCAGTTGTGACCTGTAACCGGTCTACCAGTCTCAGGTACTGCCATGTAGATTTAGTACAGGTTAGGTTATGGGTAAGACTCCCTCTGCCCAGTTCCTGCTTAACCTCATTTTCGGAAGTGAGCCCTTTCTACGTTATCCCATAACCTTCTGCCTCAGAGGTGAGAGTGCTAACCTCGAGCCGCGGCTGGCACCGTGCCCCAGTAAGGTATTTTAACCGTGACCTCAAACACTCCGACCCCACCAGTGTGATATTTTCCAGCTCCCATGTCTGCCATCCCTTCAGAGTCTCACTGCTCATTTATTGGCAATATTGTGCCATGGATTTCCATCTACTAGAAATTTGCTTGAAACCGTCCAAATATTTTATGTCCGATCACTTACTGATAGGGAAGACAGGCTTTTATTCCCTTCAGTCTATCTTCTATTTAAACACAGGTCTTACAGGTGAAAGGAAATAGTGATAATCCACTCAGCCCACTCTACATACTCTCTTTCTGTTTTTGTGTTGTCTGTAGCTGTACCTTTTTGTTGATGGAGAATACAGTCACCTTGGCTAGAATACAAGGGTTAAGCGTTATAAGAACAAGTGTTCCTATCATGCTTAACTCGCTCATCCCAAATTCCCCCCTCTGATGTTTTAGCACCGGCATTTTAAACTGGCCTTCGCCTGCACATTATCATATCATAGAATCATAGAAGTTACAACATGGAAACAGGCCCATCGACCCAACATGTCCATGTCGCCCAGTTTATACCACTAAGCTAGTCCCAATTGCCTGCACTTGGCCCATATCCCTCTATACCCATCTTACCCATGTAACTGTCCAAATGCTTTTTAAAAGACAAAATTGTACCCGCCTCTACTACTGCCTCTGGCAGCTCGTTCCAGACACTCACCACCCTTTGAGTGAAAAAATAGCCCCTCTGGACCCTTTTGTATCTCTCCCCTCTCACCTTAAATCTATGTCCCCTCGTTATAGACTCCCCTACCTTTGGGAAAAGATTTTGACTATCTACCTTATCTATGCCCCTCATTATTTTATAGACTTCTATAAGATCACCCCTAAACCTCCTACTCTCCAGGGAAAAAAGTCCCAGTCTATTTAACCTCTCCCTATAAGTCAAACCATCAAGTCCCGGTAGCATCCTAGTAAATCTTTTCTGCACTCTTTCTAGTTTAATAATATCCTTTCTATAATAGGGTGACCAGAACTGTACACAGTATTCCAAGTGTGGCCTTACTAATGTCTTGTACAACTTCAACAAGACATCCCAACTCCTGTATTCAATGTTCTGACCAATGAAACCAAGCATTCCGAATGCCTTCTTCACCACTCTATCCACCTGTGACTCCACTTTCAAGGAGCTATGAACCTGTACTCCTAGATCTCTTTGTTTTATAACTCTCCCCAACGCCCTACCATTAAAATAGCACAGAATGGAATTTGGTGCAGAGATTGTAATTTCTGGTCTTGTAGTAAGCAGTGGGCACTGGCTGAATGTGTTGACTTTGTGTTGTGATCTCACTGGGGTTTCTCCAGTTAAAAGAAGGAGAAGAGCCGGAACGAAGAAACCCCACAGCAAAACCAGCGCCTCATCCGGAACAAAGTTCAGTGGGAAAACAATGAGGAAACGCAGGAGAAAAGTGAGGAGAAGGAAAGGGAAGAAGAAAGCGGTAAGAGCAATGTGGCTGCTGTTCTTTACTGGAGTTCTGAACTTCCAGTCGAATATCTGGGTGACATTCTTGTGTTTTTAAATAGATTAAGCTGAGTGTCACAGCGCGCTCTCGCATTGCAAAGAGCCTTGGCCTTGGCAAACCCCTAAATGGAATTTCGGTTCCCTCCATGTACAAGCCACTGGAGCCGTCCTTGAAGGTTATGCGAACAGATATCGGAGCGGCTTCGTTATCCGTGTACGGTGATCCAAATGACCTGGATCCATTTGAAAGGTTAGTTCTTCCGTTGGTGCGAATCTCCTGACCTGCTTCCGAGAGACTTGAACGCAAAACCTGGGCTGACGCTTCAGGGAGAGTTCCCGAGAGCACGGCCGAGATGGGTAAAGGCTCTCCCTCCGGAAGCGGATGTGATTGATGGGTGAGCGGGAGCAGTGGAACTTTGGCCGAGTCGCTGTGGAAGCAGGGCATTGGTAGCTTATTGCGTATCCTCCTCCCTTCACGCCCCACTTCTAATTGGTGACACAGACTTCAGCTGCCTGGCTCCTTGAACCTCTGCACCTCTCTCTTGCAACCCATCTTTAAGACCAAGCTTCCAGTCACCCTCCTAATCTCCCTCTTTGTGGCTCAGCATCCACCTTCCTTACGCTTATCAGTGAAGCTCCTTAGGACTTTTTACGTTAAGGGGGCTGTGTAAGTTGTTGGATACCATTTGAACGTAAAATTACCAACCAATTAGAAATTTGTGAGAAAGTTAAACGGTGTAAAAATAATTGTTTTTTTCTTAGTGTTGCAGAACAGTTGTACGGAGAAGCTTCAAGTCTCTGTTCACCTCTTAGCAACAAGAGAAGAATTCTTTCCCGCTCAGCTCTGCGGTCTCATCGTCCGGTGGCTCGACCCATCTCTGTAAAAATCTCAAGGTAAGAATGGCCGTTGGTGAATTGCTACTGTGATCGGAGGCTTGTTAACAGACCATTCACGATAGAAGTGTTATAAGACCTGTTCTTTTTCCCCCTTTAGTCAATCTCTAAGAACATAAGAAATAGGAGCAGGAGTAGGCCAATCGGCCCCTCGAGCCTGCTCCGCCATTCCATAAGATCATGGCTGATCTGATCCTAACCTCAAATCTAAATTCATGTCCAATTTCCTGCCCGCTCCCCGTAACCCCTAATTCCCTTTACTTCCAGGAAACTGTCTATTTCTGTTTTAAATTTATTTAATGTTGTAGGTTCCACAGCTTCCTGGGGCAGCAAATTCCACAGACCTACTACCCTCTGAGTGAAGAAGTTTCTCCTTATCTCAGTTTTGAAAGAGCAGCCCCTTATTCTAAGATTTTGCCCCCTAGTTCTAGTTTCACCCATTCCGTTGGCCTTCTTGATCACCTGCTGCACCTGCATACTAACTTTTTGATTTTCTTGCACGAGGATCCCCAGATCCCTTTGTACTGCAGTACTTTCCAGTTTCTCGCCATTAAGATAATAACTTGCTGTCTGATTTTTCCTGCCAAAGTGCATAACGTCACATTTTCCAATATTGTATTGCATCTGCCAAATCTCCGCCCACTCACCCAGCCTGTCTATATCCCCTTGTCGGTGTTTTATGTCCTCCTCACTCTCTACTTTCCCTCCCATCTTTGTATCATCTGCAAACTTTGATATGTTACACTCGGTCCCCTCCTCCAAATCGTTAATATTGATTGTGAAGAGTTGGGGACCCAGCACCGACCCCTGCGGAACACCACTGGCTACTGGTTGCCAGTCCGAGAATGAACCATTTATCCCAACTCTCTGCTTCCTGTTAGATAACCAATCCTCCACCCATGCCAGAATATTACCCCCAATCCAGTGATTCTTTATCTTGAGCAATAATCTTTTATGTGGCACCCTCTCTTGGCGTTGCAGAGTTTTGTTGAGCATCATCTTTCTAAAATCTGTATTGGCTGTTTCTAATTATTTTCCCTTCATTTTGGATATTTAGTAATTTCATCTTTAGTTAATGATTCCAAAATTTTCCCTCCCACAGATGTTAAACTAACTGGCCTGTGATCACCCGGGTTATCTCTGTCTCTCTATTTGACAGTGGGTATTACACTGGCCACACTCCAGTCCTCTCAGTGGACTCCTGACGTTTACATTCTAGGGCCTCTGCTGTTTCTTCCCCCATTTCCCTCGGATTTATCCTGGCAGGTTACAGCACTTTGTCCTCCTTAACGAACTTCTCTATTAGTTAACCTTTGCTTATTATAATATCTCTCATCTCGCTTTTAACTAATTCAGGATTTAACTTCTCTTCAAGATCCTTCTCTTTTGTAAATACTGAAGCGAAGTACTTGTTCAGCATTCCTGCCAAATCCGCTTATCCTCAACTAACTCACTATCCTCTCCTCTCAGGGCTATGAAAAGAAACTCGCAAGGGATATCAAAACCAATACGAAGAAAAAGAGGGTGGGGTCAGGAGCAGTGTTGGCCCCTTAAAAACTGAAAGTGGGGGTATTGTCATTGACGATGGGGAAATGGCGGACATGTTGAACAATTACTTTGCGTCAGTATTTACAGTCGAAAAAGAGGATAGCATGCCGGAAATCCCAAGAAAACTAATATTGAATCGGAGACAGGGACTCGATAAAATTAACATAAGTAAAGCAACAGTAATGAAGAAAATAATAGCACTAAAGAGTGACAAATCCCCAGGACCAGATGGTTTCCATCCCAGGGTTTTAAAGGAAGTAGGTGAGCACATTGCAGATGCCCTAACTATAATCTTTCAAAGTTCTCTAGATTCAGGAACTGTCCCTCTAGATTGGAAAATTGCACATGTCACTCCGCTTTTTAAGAAAGGAGAGAGAGGGAAACCAGGGAATTATAGACCAGTTAGCCTAACATCTGTTGTGGGGAAAATGCTGGAGTCTGTAATTAAGGATAGGGTGACTGAACACCTCGAGAATTTTCAGTTAATCAGAGAGAGCCAGCATGGATTTGTGAAAGGTAGGTCGTGCCTGACAAACCTGATTGAATTTTTTGAAGAGGTGACTAAAGTAGTGGACAGGGGAACGTCAATGGATGTTATTTATCTGGACTTCCAGAAGGCATTTGATAAGGTCCCACATAAGAGACTGTTAGCGAAGATAGAAGCCCATGGAATCGAGGGAAAAGTACGGACTTGGTTAGGAAGTTGGCTGAGCGAAAGGCGACAGAGAGAAGGGATAATGGGTAGGTACTCACATTGGCAGGATGTGACTAGTGGAATCCCCTTGGGGCCTCAATTATTCACAATATTTATTAACGACTTAGATGAAAGCATAGAAAGTCTCATATCTAAGTTTGCCGATGACACAAAGATTGGTGGCATTGTAAGCAGTGTAGATGAAAACATAAAATTACAATTGTAAACAATTTTACAACACCAAGTTATAGTCCAGCAATTTTATTTTAAATTCACAAGCTTGCGGAGGCTTCCTCCTTCGTCATCGTTCACCTGACGAAGGAGGAAGCCTCCGAAAGCTTGTGAATTTAAAATAAAATTGCTGGACTATAACTTGGTGTTGTAAAATTGTTTACAATTGTCAACCCCAGTCCATCACCGGCATCTCCACATCATAAAATTACAAAGCGATATTGATAGATTAGGTGAATGGGCAAAACTGTGGCAAATGGAATTCAATGTAGACAAATGTGAGGTCATCCACTTTGGATCAAAAAAGGATAGAACAGGGTACTTTCTAAATGGTAAAAAGTTAAAAACAGTGGATGTCCAAAGGGACTTAGGGGTTCAGGTACATAGTATCATAGTATCATAGAAGTTACAACATGGAAACAGGCCCTTCGGCCCAACATGTCCATGTCGCCCAGTTTATACCACTAAGCTAGTCCCAATTGCCTGCACTTGGCCCATATCCCTCTATACCCATCTTACCCATGTAACTGTCCAAATGCTTTTTAAAAGACAAAATTGTACTCGCCTCTACTACTGCCTCTGGCAGCTCGTTCCAGACACTCACCACCCTTTGAGTGAAAAAATTGCCTCTCTGGACCCTTTTGTATCTCTCCCCTCTCACCTTAAATCTATGCCCCCTCGTTATGGACTCCCCTACCTTTTTGGAAAAGATTTTGACTATCGACCTTATCTATGCCCCTCATTATTTTATAGACTTCTATAAGATCACCCCGAAACCTCCTACTCTCCAGGGAAAAAAGTCCCAGTCTATTTAACCTCTCCCTATAAGTCAAACCATCAAGTCCTGGTAGCATCCTAGTAAATCTTTTCTGCACTCTTTCTCGTTTAATAATATCCTTTCTATAATAGGGTGACCAGAACTGTACACAGTATTCCAAGTGTGGCCTTACTAATGTCTTGTACAACTTCAACAAGACATCCCAACTCCTGTATTCAATGTTCTGACCAATGAAACCAAGCATGCCGAATGCCTTCTTCACCACCCTATCCACCTGTGACTCCACTTTCAAGGAGCTATGAACCTGTACTCCTAGATCTCTTTGTTCTATAACTCTCCCCAACGCCCTACCATTAACGGAGTAGGTCCTGGCCCGATTCGATCCTTGTCCAGAACTTCGGCTAACACCCTTCCACACCCGAAGTTTTGTTTCTCTATCCAGTCGCTGGACCACGGCTGATGCATTTATGGTGTATCACATTTATCATATTGTAGCCCTTGGACTTGAACTGCTGAGTTTCAAGTCCCAATCAGCCGAAGCCTGATTCTGGTGTTGGAACTTGAGGCCTGTGGGGTCCATTGGCAGTTTGTTCACTGAGTGACGAGCCCCCTGTCAGTATTGTTACGCACATGGCTGTTTCTGTATGCGGATAGTGATGGTGCAGTCCTGTAATCTTCTACGCTGCCACTCGAGTCCCCTGATGGGAGGGGATACGTCAACAAACGGCTCTCTCCTGACACATTGAGACATTTTACAAAGGGCCTGAAAGCTGTGATCGGAACAATCTCTTTGCATTTCTGGACAGTCAGTCTTACAGCAGAACGGTCAAATATGACTTAGTCCTTGTAGCAGTGAATGTTTAAACAAAGTTATAATTTTTTTTTCTTTGTGACAGGAATGGAAGACTTCCAGCTGTTGCTCAGGAGGCAGGGCCAGAAGCCACGTCTGTACCAGATGTGTTGGGAAGTATCCTAGCAGGGCAGAATGTCTTACTGATGGACAGTTCCAATGTTGTGATCAGTAGGGATGGAACACTGAAGCCTAAAAATCACGGTATTCTTCAAAATAGAGCTCCAAGTAATTTATCTTAAAGTCTTAAACTAACTTCTGTTTCCAATGGAAGAATCATAGAATGGTTACAGCACGGAAGGCGGCCATTAGGCCTGTTGAATTTTTTCCCATCAAGTACTTATCCAGTTCCCTTTTGAAGGCCATGATTGAATCTGCCTCCACCACCCCCTCGGGCAGTGCATTCCAGATCCTAACCACTCGCTGCGTAAAAAAGTTTTTCCTCATGTCACCTTTGGTTCTTTTGCCAATCACCTTAAATCTATGTCCTCTGGTTTTTGACCCTTCTGTCAATGGGAACAGTTTCTCTCTATCTACTCTGTCTAGACCCTTCATGATTTTGAATACCTCTATCAAATCTCTTCTCAACCTTCTCTGTTCCAAGGAGAACAATCGCAGCTTCTCCAGTCTATCCACGTAACTAAAGTCCCTCATCCCTGGAATCATTCTAGTAAATCTCTTCTGCACCCTCTCTAAGGCCTTCACATCCTTCCCTGAAGTGCGGTGCCCAGAACTGGACACAATATTCCAGTTGTGGTCGAACCAGTGTTTTATAAAGGTTCATCATGACTTCCTTGCTTTTGTACTCTATGCCTCTGTTTATAAAGCCCAGGATCCCGTATGCTTTTTTAACTGCTTTTTCAACCTGCCCTGCCACCTTCAACGATTTGTGCACATATACCCCCAGATCTCTCTGTTCCTGCACCCCTTTTAGAATTGTGCCCTCTAGTTTATATTGCCTCTCCTTGTTCGTCCTACCAAAATGTATCACTTTGCACTTTTCTGCGTTGAATTTGATCTGCCACATGTCGGCCCATGCCACCAGCCTGTCTATATCCTCTTGCAGTCTATCACTATCCTCCTCACTGTTCACTGCACTTCCAAGTTTTGTGTCATCTGCAGATTTTGAAATTGTGCCCTGTACACCCAAGTCCAAGTCATTAACATATATCAAGAAAAGCAGTGGTTCCAGCACCGACCCCTGGGGGACACCACTGTACACCTCCCTCCAGTCCGAAAAACAACCGATCACCACTACTCTCTGTTTCCTGTCACTTAGCCAACTCTGTATCCATGCTGCTCCTGCCCCTTTTATTCCATGGGCTTCAACTTTGATGATAAGCCTATGATGCGGCACTTTATGAAATGCCTTTTGAAAGTCCATATACACCACGTCAACTGCATTGCCCTCATCATCCCTCTCTGTTACCTCATCAAAAAACTCAATCAGGTTAGTTAAACATGATTTGCCTTTAACAAACCCGTGCTGGCTTTCTTTAATTAATCCGCACTTGTTCAAGTGACTATTAACATTGTCCCGGATTATCGTTTCTGAAAGTTTCCCCACCACAGAGGTCAAACTGACTGGCCTATAGTTGCTGGGTTTATCCTTGTACTTTTTTTGAACAAATGTGTAACATTTGCAATTCTCCAGTCCTCTGGCACCACCCCCGATGTTTGGAAGATTATCGCCAGTTGCTCTACAATTTCCACCCTTACTTCTCTCAGGATGCATCCCGTCCGGACCGGTTGACTTATTTACTGGTCAACTTTTTTAGCTTTCTAGCTCCCTGGTGGTTATCTGGTTTGTTGCTCTCCATTTCCCCACTGAGATAATCGCCATACGTCACCCACCGGTTTTTGTCTCTTTCCAGTTATTGATAAAAACCTGTTTGGATAGCAACCTATTCTGTCTCTTCCTGCTCCCCCATCTTGTTCAGCTCTGTTAGCGAGCTCGCTTTCTTATCGGTTTCTAGTTGGTGCAGAATGACCCACATTATCCTACCTTCCCGCTCTTCAGATGCCGACGGAGTTGCTGTGTATTTCTGTTCTTTTCTATTTTTAGAAAGCGATAGCACTCTCGCCTCTGAGTCAGAGGACGGGGGTTCAAGCCCTGCTCCACGGACTTGAGCACGTTACCCGGGCCGACACTCCCAGTGCAGCACTGAGGGAATGCTGCGCCGTCTTTCGGATGAGATTTTAAACCGAGGCCCTGTCTGCCCCCTCAGTTGGACGTAGAAGATCCCACGGCCACTATTTGAAGTAGAACAGGGGAGTTCTCCCTATTGCTTTGGCCAATATTTATCCGTCAACCAACATCACTAAAACAGATTATGCCTGGTCATCATCACATTACTGTTTGTGGGATCTTGCTGTGCAATTTGGCTGCCTCGTTTCCTACACTACAACAGTGACTACACTTCAGAAAAGCACTTAATTGGCTGTAAAGTACTTTGGGACGTCCTGAGGTTGTGAAAGGCGCAATATAAATGCAAGTCTTTCTTTTTAATCTTTGCCACTATTTAGTGTGAAGGTGTCTAGTTTACAGCCAGTTTTAACTGGCATCTGACCATCATTTTCCGATCCTCTCTGGCTACAGGATTGGAGGACTGTTAACATTGTACCATTGTTTAAAAAGGGAGCGAGGGATAGACCGAGTAATTACAGGCCAGTCAGTCTAACCTCGGTGGTGGGCAAATTATTGGAATCAATTTTGAGGGACAGGATAAACCATCACTTAGAAAGGCATAGAGTAATCAAGGACAGTCAGCATGGATTTGTTTAGGGGAGATCGAGTCTGACTAACTTGATTGAATTTTTTGAGGAGGTAACAAGGTGGATCGATGAGGGTAACGCGTTTGATGTAGTCTACATGGATTTTAGCAAGAGTTTTGACAAGATCCCACTGGCAGACTGGTCAAAAGAGTACAAGCCCATGGGACCCAAGGGAAAGTGGGAAATTGGATCCAAAATTGGCTCAGTGGCAGGAAGCAGAGGGTAACTGGTGTTTTTGTGACTTGAAGGCTGTTTCCAGTGGAGCAGGGCTCAGTACTAGGTCCCTTGCTTTTTGTGATATATTAATGATTTGGACTTAAATGTGGGGGGCATGATTAAGAAGTTTGCAGATGATACAAAAATTGGCCGTGTGGTTGATAGTGAGGAGGAAAGCTGTAGACTGCAGGAAGATATCAATGGACTGGTCAGGTGGGCAGAAAAGTGGCAAATGGAATTCAATCCAGAGGAGTGTGAGGTAATGCATTTGGGGAGGGCAAACAAGGCAAGGGAGCACACAATAAATGGGAGGATACTGAGAGGTGTAGAGGAACAGAGGGACCTTGGAGTGCATGTCCACAGATCCCTGAAGGGAGCAGGACAGGTAGATAAGGTGGTTAAAAAGGCATACGGGATACTTTATTTATTAGCCAAGGCACAGAATACAAGAGCAGGGAGGTTATGCTAGAACTGTATAAAACATTGGTTAGGCCACAGCTTGAGTACTGTGTACAGTTCTGGTCACCACATTACAGGAAAGACATGATTGCACTGGAGAGGGTACAGAGGAGATTTACGAGGATGTTGCCAGGACTGGAGAATTTTAGCTATGAGGAAAGATTGGATAGGCTGGGGTTGTTTTCTTGGAACAGAGGAGGCTGAGGGAAGATTTAATAGGGGTGTACAAAATTACGAGGGGCCGAGATAGAGTGGATAGGAAGGACCTGTTTCCCTTTGCAGAGAGGACGATAACCAGGGGGCATAGATTTAAAATGATTGGTAGAAGGATTAGAGGGGAGCTGAGGAAAATTATTTTCACCCAGATATTGTGGTGGGGGTCTGGAACTCACTGCCTGAGAGGGTGGGAGAGGCAGAAACCCTCAACTCATTTAAAAACTCCTTGGATGTACACCTGAAGAGCCGAAACCTGCAGGGCTACAGACCAAGGGCTGGAAAGTGGGATTAGGCTGGGTGGCTCATTTTCGGCTGGCACAGACACGATGGGCCGAACGGCCTCCTGTGCTGTAAATTTTCAATGATTCAATGAAATGTCAGTGATTAAACAACATGTCCTCTAACCAAGATATGAGGAAAGGTTGAGTTTGGTAGATAGAGATGGGATTTACTCATTACCCAGTGGGATACTTGTGTTCGAGCTCTTAATGTGATTGCTTGAAGTCCCTCCCTGCATCATTTTAGCAAAGGTGCTAATTCACTCTCTGTGAATAACGTAGGGAGAGGTCGGTGAGTCATACTAGAGGGCATGCAATTCAGATCATCGCTAGAACAAAGGAAGAGGTTAGGAGAATTTGTTGTACACAGAGGATTGTTAGGGCATGGAATGGCAGTGAGTTCCAGACCCCCACCACAATCTGGGTGAAAAAAATTTTCCTCAGCTCCCTCTTGTCATAGCTCAAGATAAAGAATCACTGGATTGGGGGTAATATTCTGGCATGGGTGGAGGATTGGTTATCTAACAGGAAGCAGAGAGTTGGAATGAATGGTTCATTCTCGGACTGGCAACCAGTAGCCAGTGGTGTTCCACAGGGGTCGGTGCTGGGTCCCCAACTCTTTACAATCTATATTAACGATTTGGAGGAGGGGACCGAGTGCAACATATCAAAATTTGCAGATGATACAAAGATGGGAGGGAAAGTAGAGAGTGAGGAGGACATAAAAAACCTGCAAGGGGATATAGACAGGCTGGGTGAGTGGGCGGAGATTTGGCAGATGCAATATAATATTGGAAAATGTGAGGTTATGCACTTTGGCAGGAAAAATCAGAGAGCAAGTTATTTTCTTAATGGCGAGAGACTGGAAAGTACTGCAGTACAAAGGGATCTGGGGGTCCTAGTGCAAGAAAATCAAAAAGTTGGTATGCAGGTGCAGCAGGTGATCAAGAAAGCCAACGGAATGTTGGCTTTTATTGCTAGGGGGATAGAATATAAAAACAAGGAGGTATTGCTGCAGTTATATAAGGTATTGGTGAGACCGCACCTGGAATACTGCACACAGTTTTGGTCTCCATACTTAAGAAAAGACATACTTGCTCTCGAGGCAGTACAAAGAAGGTTCACTCGGTTAATCCCGGGGATGAGGGGGCGGACATATGAGGAGAGGTTGAGTAGATTGGGACTCTACTCATTGGAGTTCAGAAGAATGAGAGGCGATCTTATTGAAACATATAAGATTGTGAAGGGTCTTGATCGGGTGGATGCAGTAAGGATGTTCCCAAAGATGGGTGAAACTCGAACTAGGGGGCATAATCTTAGAATAAGGGGCTGCTCTTTCAAAACTGAGATGAGGAGAAACTTCTTCACTCAGAGGGTGGTAGGTCTGTGGAATTTGCTGCCCCAGGAAGCTGTGGAAGCTACATCATTAGATAAATTTAAAACAGAAATAGACAGTTTCCTCGAAGTAAAGGGAATTAGGGGTTATGGGGAGCGGGCAGGAAATTGGACATGAAGCTGAGTTCGGATCGGTCAATGCCCTGTGGGTGGCGGAGAGGGCCCAGGGGCTGTGTGGCCGGGTCCTGCTCCGATTTCTTGTGTTCTTTAGATTTGTGGTTGGGATCAGATCAGCCATGATCTTATTGAATGGCGGAGCAGGCTCGAGGGGCCGATTGGCCTACTCCTGCTCCAATTTCTTATGTTCTTATGTTCTTATGTACGAATTACATTAAATCTATGCCCCCTGGTTATTGACCTCTCTGCTAAGGGAAATAGGTCCTTCCTATCCACTCTATCTAGGCCCTTAATAATTTTATACACCTCTGTTAAACCACTCCTCAGCCTCCTCTGTTCCAAAGAAGATAACCCCAGCCGATCCAATCTTTCCTCATAGTTAAAATTCTCCAGTCTTGGCAACATCCTCGTAAATCTCCTCTGCACCCTCTCTAGTGCAATCACATCCTTCCTGTAATGTGGTGACCAGAACTGTACACAGTACTCAAGCTGTGGCCTAACTAGTGTTTTATACAGTTCCCACATAACCTTCCTGCTCTTATATTCTATGAAGTGGAGATGCCGGTGATGGACTGGGGTTGACAAATGTAAAGAATCTTACAACACCAAGTTATAGTCCAACAATTGTTGGACTATAACCTGGTGTTGTAAGATTCTTTACACTTATATTCTATGCCTTGGCTAATAAAGGAAAGTATTCCATATGCCTTCTAAACCACCTTATCTACCTGTCTTGCTACCTTCAGGGATCTGTGGACATGCAGACATCTGTGGGGTCCCTCACTTCCTCTACACCTCTCAGTATCCTCCCATTTATTGTGTACTCCCTTGCCTTGTTTGTCCTCCCCAAATGCATTACCTCACACTTCTCTGGATTGAATTCCATTTGCCACTTCTCTGCCCACCTGACCATCCCATTAATATCTTCCTGCCGTCTACAGCTTTCCTCCTCACTATCAACCACATGGCCAATTTTTGTATCAACTGCAAACTTCTTAATCATGCCGTCTTCATTCAAGTCCAAATCATTAATATATATCACAAAAAGCAAGGGACCGAGTACTGAGCCCTGCAGAACCCCACTGGAAACTCCCTTGCAGTCACAAAAACACCCGTCGACCATTACCCTTTGCTTCCTGCCACTAAGCCAATTTTGGATCCAACTTGCCACTTTCCACAGTAGCTTTTAAAAGGGGAACAGATAAATATTTGAAAAAGAAAAATTAATGGAGTATCAGGATAGGGCAGGGGAACGGGACCAAGTGAGAGCTGGCACAGGCACGATGGGTTAAATGGGTTCCTTATGTGCTGTAATATTTAATGAATTTAGAATAATTTCAGATGCACACGTTAACCATTTGTATGTTAGTATTTCATGGTGTAATTTCAGAGCCTTTTGAATTTTTGGAATGAATTTTTTGGAACCATTTTATTTTCATGTGAATGTAAAAAGTTAACGTCTCTAGCAAAAATAAGAGAAAGCATTGTGTGACAGCACATCCTTGAAAATCGTAGAAACCGCTGTAGGTGCAAATATGTTTTTTGGAATGAATGGGAGGACCCTAGGCAAGACAGAGGGTCAGAGGGATCTTGGTGTGCAAGTTCACAGATCCCTGAAGGCGGCGGAACAGGTAGATAAGGTGGTAAAGAAGGCATATGGGATACTTGCCTTTATTAGCCGAGGCATAGAATATAAGAGCAAGGAGGTTATGATGGAGCTGTATAAAACACTGGTTAGGCCACAGCTGGAGTACTGTGTGCAGTTCTGGTCGCCGCACGACAGGAAGGATGTGATCGCTTTGGAGAGGGTGCAGAGGAGATTCACCAGGATGTTACCAGGGCTGGAGCGCTTCAGCTATGAAGAGAGACTGGGAAGATTGGGTTTGTTTTCCTTGGAGCAGAGGAGGCTGAGGGGGGACATGATTGAGGTGTACAAAATTATGAGGGGCACAGATAGGATGGATACTAAGGAGCTTTTTCCCTTCGTTGAGGGTTCTATAACAAGGGGGCATAGATTCAAGGTAAAAGGCGGGAGGTTTAGAGGGGATTTGAGAGAGAACTTTTTCACCCAGAGGGTGGTTGGAGTCTGGAACTCACTGCCTGAAAGGGTTGTGGAGGCAGGAACCCTCACAACATTCAAGAAGCATTTGGATGAGCACTTGAAATGCCATAGCATACAAGGCTACGGACCAAATGCTGGAATATGGGATTAGAGTAGACAGGGCTGATGGCCGGCGCGGACACGATGGGCCGAAGGGCCTCTATCCGTGCTGTATGACTCTATGACTCTATGAAATATTGATGTTAGACGTGTACTTCCTAAGTGTGTGCTGTATAGCGTATTCATTTTATCATTTCCTTTCTGCTGTTGCATCAGGACAACCTGCACAATTGACGTCAAGTAGCAGCAGAACCGCTGAGACCTCCGGTGGATGTTCGTTGCCAAGTGCTTGTATCTCAGGGAACTCGACAAGCACCTCAAAAGAGGATCGGAGAACTGCTGGCCTCGCTCCTGCCGTGAAACCTGCCTCAGCTGCATTGCCGTCGACGTCTGGCTTAAATTCTAAGCCGAGGCAACAAACAGCATCCAACAATCTAAGACCCGCCTTTTCGGGAACGTTTACTCCGATGCCTGAAATATCAGTCGGCCCCAGGCCAGGTGAATCTGGTTTGTTGCCTAATGCACAACGGACAGGAGAATATAGTAAAGGTGTCCGGGACAGTCAAAAGAGCACCAGTGGCTTTACACCTTTCAAATGGTTAAATAGTGCCTCCAGTTTGCATTTCAAAAACAATATGGGCACACTGAACCAAATTCCACCCAAACCATCTCCGAGGAGGCTCGATATAGCAGAACTTCCTCGGATACCAAAGATCAAGAACCAAACTGGTAGTTTAGGTTCGCAATCTGGTAACAAACAAAGCAATGGAATACCTCGAGCCTGTATCAACAGACTCGCAGACAACGAACAGAATGCCCAGACTACAAGACCTACTGAGTCGGGAAACGGCGGCGAGAAACCTGTCCAGCAGAGGCGTCGATCTTTCCCCACCACGGGCTCAGCCGGCTGCTCCAGTACCTTCCAAGGAAAGCTCAGAGATCAAGACCTGGTTTCCAGCTCGTCCGGTCAGAGTTGTACAAGAATGACGAGCGGAACTGACCGTTCGAAGAGGTTGCCTAAGTTGGACGCCTACGACCCGTTTGAACCCACGGATGATGAAGTTCAGCATTGTAGCAAAAAAGGCAAGAGTACTTTGCTGTTGCAACTTAATGTAAAAAAAGAAAAAGATGATATTTATGATCCTTTTGAACCTACTGGCTCCGACCCGTGTTCATCTAATTCCACCCCTAATACGAATGAGTCAAGAACTGAGGGTGAGTCCCCAGTGTCCAGCCCTGGTAATGGGATTTCTTCAGGAGATAAAGGCACAGGTAATACATTAAATCTTTACTTTAACACTGACACTACGCAATTATCTTGCACACAGCAAACAGAGCCTTGTAAAATCGAAACTGCATCTCTGACAACAGAAAAACCAGTTGCGAGTCCTGATAGTTGTGAATCTTTTACTGTACCTTCTTTGGGATCTGAAGCTAATAGTGAGTCTCAGGCTGGTATTGTAGAACTCCGTAATGATGTTGGAGTCGAGGATGTGAAATTGGGTGCAGAATCCGGTGTGAAAAAGTGGGACAGTGCACACTCAAACCAAACATATTGCAGCTCTACAACATCTTCTGAAGACAGACCCAAGTCTGAACAACAGACAGTGAATGCTGACAGTGATGGGGTTTCTTCTAGTGTATGTTCTGATGAGGGTACGTTGCAAATTGTTAACAAGATTGTTCCCACTAGTGTGAGAACCGATGCAGGTATCTCATCAGAAAACGAACGAAGAAAAACTGTGAATAAAAAACCCCATGCTGATTCAAAGCTTCGTTCAAGGACACGATCGAGGTCAAGTTCCCACAGCCGACACAAATGCAAGAACTCGGTCTCTGAAGAACGCAAGAGCTACAGATCAAGATCTAGGTCAAGGTCGAAGGAACGGAGAAAGTTGAGATCGCACTCAAGAGAACGACATAGGTCAAAATCTAGGTCGAGGTCCAGCAGCACCGAGAAGTTCGAGAGGCGAAAACCTAAACAGGATAGGAGCAGGGAAAAGAGAGGAAGACGTCCCAGATCAAGATCTAGAGAAAGACGGTCGGGCAGTTCCTCGTCTGGTGCATCTACAGACAGCCACAAGAGAAGAAGAAAAATTTCAGGATCGAGGGACCACAAAAGCTCCTACAGACACTCTTGGGACAGCAGTGAGAAAGGAAAGAGGAGGCATTACCGACGGGAACAAAGCCGTGAAGAGTATGAAAGGCGAGGCAGACAATCAGCCTCCTGGTCAAGGGAGAGAAGAAGCTCAAGGTCGTGGTCCAGATCCAGAGATAAGAAAAAACCGTGGCCTAGATCTAGGGAAAAGATACGATCCTGGTCCAGATCTAGCTCTAGAGAAAGGAGATCCTGGTCCAGATCTAGCTCTAGGGATAAGAGAAGATCACAAACCAGATCAAGTTCCAGAGAGAAGAGAAAATCATCTAGATTTAGGGAAAAGAGAAGGTCAAGGACTAGATCTCGATCCAGGGAAAGAAAGAAACCAAGAACTCGATCAAGAACTCGTTCGAGGTCCAAAGACCAGAGTAGATCAAGATCTAGAGATCGGTGCTCGCAATCAAAATGGCAATTCCCAGAAGTAGAAAGAAAACGGACATTCTCTCAAGAGAAAGTAAAATATGGTGAGAAGGATCAAGACCAAAAGAAAGCTTCACCGTATAGAAATCATGAGCCTTCTGAGAGGGAAGCCTTGGTAAAGAAACTGGTCTTTTCTTGCAGTGCCCAGAGCTTGCAGATAAGTAACTTTATACCGATTGTTCAGAGCCCACCCCATTCAGTAGCCATTAAAGAGGAATCAACACCATACGTTGATAAAGCACAGGAAGAAGCAAATCAGATCGAACTACTGGAGCAAAGCAAAGACTCCAGCTGCAAAAGTGAAAGCTTGGGAGGAAGTACCACTGATGTTTTCGTTGAAGTTGATCACGTTTGGGAAAGTACAGACTCGCACACAAGCCAAGAAGAAACAGAAATAAAAAGTCCAAAAGTTCCCTCTGAATATCTCCAGATCAAAAGTCCTTGTTACCAAGAACATACTGTTGTAGATAAGGTCTCTATTCCTTTAATATGCCTTGGTGAAGAAGAGGAGAGTTCACCTTTGTCAGTAAATGAAGAAGAAGCTTTGACACTTGAAGCTGAACCATTTCACGAACATTCTCCGGCTAAATCTGACGCGCTTTTGCTTGCAACTGAGAATTCTAACTGTGCTGAGCCAATGGTATCTGTAGATGATCAGAAAGAATCTGTAGACACGAGTACAGTTGAGGAGCTACAAAGCTGCAGCACTCCAGGTAACGTAACTGTGAGTTTATTTAAGAACGAACGCCCAGAAAGCTGTGCGTCAGATACATGCTCCCAGAAGAAGGAACCGAACCGCGAGACTGCGTCAGCCGAACTTAGTTCAAACAGTGTAAACGAGCAAGAGCAAACGGGGAGCGACGTAATTGGAAATGAATCGTCAGAGGGAAAGCTAGAATCGGTGAAAACGGAGAGCAGTGGGGAGTGCGAGGAGATTCCCCTCTTGGAATCGACAGAGTCTGTGAAAATCAAGACCGAGAGCGAAGCAGGTTCACAGAGCACTGGGGTGAAAGCCAAACCTCTTGTCAAGAGAGTGACCTGGAACCTGGAAACGGAGGAGAAGGACGAGGCTCCCTCAGGGAGGCCTGCAAGTGAGTGTGATTATTTCTTTCTGGACTGATTTACTTTGTGCCCTGGGAGCACAGTCTAATTGCAGATTGTCTCTTGCTTTGGCAGTTTGCGCTGAAATTATCTAAAGGCCAAAGTTCAATCAAACCCTCCCGATAGGAGACATGCAATATTAAGAATGAATGTCGTGCTTAATGCGCGCTGTGTGTTCTTCACCAATGCAGGATTATGAAGTTAGACAAAGGGTCTCTGTCAGTATCAATGACTTCTTGTTGCTAAAAGTGAGTTTGCCAGCATTATTTTACAATGAATTTTAATTATATCTACACAAAACATGCAGTTAATATAAGAACATAAGAAATAGGAGCAGGAGTAGGCCAATCGGCCCCTCAAGCCTGCTCCGCCATTCAATAAGATCATGGCTGATCTGATCCCAACCTCAAATTTAAATTCATGTCCAATTTCCTGCCCGCTCCCCGTAACCCCTAATTCCCTTTACTTCTAGGAAACTGTCTATTTCTGTTTTAAATTTATTTAATGATGTAGCTTCCACAGCTTCCTGGGGCAGCAAATTCCACAGACCTACCACCCTCTGAGTGAAGAAGTTTCTCCTCATCTCAGTTTTGAAAGAGCAGCCCCTTATTCTAAGATTATGCCCCCGAGTTCTAGTTTCACCCATCTTTGGGAACATCCTTACTGCATCCACCCGATCAAGCCCCTTCACAATCTTATATGTTTCAATAAGATCGCCTCTCATTCTTCTGAACTCCAATGAGTAGAGTCCCAATCTACTCAACCTCTCCTCATATGTCCGCCCCCTCATCCCCGGGATTAACCGAGTGAACCTTCTTTGTACTGCCTCGAGAGCAAGTATGTCTTTTCTTAAGTATGGAGACCAAAACTGTATGCAGTATTCCAGGTGCGGTCTCACCAATACCTTATATAACTGCAGCAATACCTCCCTGTTTTTATATTCTATCCCCCTAGCAATAAAAGCCAACATTCCGTTGGCCTTGATCACCTGCTGCACCTGCATACTAACTTTTTGATTTTCTTGCACTAGGACCCCCAGATCCCTTTGTACTGCAGTACTTTCCAGTCATTGGTCAGAACATTGATCATTGGTCAGAACATTGAATGCAGGAGTTGGGATGTCTTGTTGAAGTTGTACAGGGCATTGGTGAGGCCACACTTGGAGTACTGTGTACAGTTCTGGTCACCCTATTATAGAAAGGATATTATTAAACTAGAAAGAGTGCAGAAAAGATTTACTAGGATGCTACCGGGACTTGATGGTTTGACTTACAGGGAGAGGTTAGACAGACTGGGACTTTTTTCCCTGGAGAGTAGGAGGTTAAGGGGTGATCTTATAGAAGTCTATAAAATAATGAGGGGCATAGATAAGGTAGATAGTCAAAATCTTTTCCCAAAGGTAGGGGAGTCTATAACGAGGGGGCACAGATTTAAGGTGAGAGGGGAGAGATACAAAAGGGTCCAGAGGGGCAATTTTTTCACTCAAAGGGTGATGAGTGTCTGGAACGAGCTGCCAGAGGCAGTAGTAGAGGCGGGTACAATTTTGTCTTTTAAAAAGCATTTGGACAGTTACATGGGTAAGATGGGTATAGAGGGATATGGGCCAAGTGCAGGCAATTGGGACTAGCTTAGTGGTATAAACTGGGCAACATGGACATGTTGGGCCGAAGGGCCTGTTTCCATGTTGTAACTTCTATGATTCTATGATTCTATGATTCTCGCCATTGAGATAATAACTTGCTCTCTGATTTTTCCTGCCAAAATGCATAACCTCACATTTTCCAATATTGTACTGCATCTGCCAAATCTCCGCCCACTCACCCAGCCTGTCTGTATCCCCTTGTAGGTTTTTTATGTCCTCCTCACTCTCTACTTTCCCTCCCATCTTTGTATCATATAGAAACTAGGGTTTGTTACCCAGTTTGGGGATTATCCCTAACATTTTTAAGATCTTGGAAGCTCACCCCATACGAACTGTCCCCATCCCTCCCACCCCAAGTACAGTGACCCACCTACAGACAACGAAGGATAACGACCCCAAAATGACACGTGACCTACCCCTTCCCAACCCACCCCCAGCTCTCGTTCCTGAAGCAAAACCCAATTGATCACCACAGACAAAGAACCAACAAGTACTAGCTGGAGCCATGAAGGGTTCTGAGAGAGTAAATAAGGAGAAACTGTTTCCAGTGGCAGGAGGGTCGGTAACCAGAGGACACAGGTTTAAGGCAATTGGCAAAAGAACCAGAGGGGGGGGAGATGAGATTTTTTTTTAACTCGGTGAGTTGTTCTGATCTGGAATGCGCTGCCTGGAAGGGCGGTGGAAGCAGATTCAATAATAACTTTCAAAAAAAATTGGTATATGCTTGAAAAGGAAAAATTTGCAGGGCTATGGGGAAAGGGTGGGGTCCTGGCACGATGGGCTGAATGGCCTCCTTCTGTGCTGCGGCGATTCTGAGTTGCCGTCACCCCCTGTAGACCCGTTTTGCTTTCAGTACCAAGAAACCTGGACGTAACCGTGCACCAGGCAGTCAAAATGTACAATGGCTTCATAAAATATATATGTGAACGAGCACTCGATTTTAAAACCACAGCAAAAGAAGTACATTTCCAAAGGGGCACATACGCTCTATGAATAGGTGATGGGACGGCGGGTGGTGAATATATGGAATGAACTAGCCAGGGAGGGAATGGGGTAGATAGTGTGGGATAAGTTCCAGGGATAGTTGGAGTGGATGAGGCCGTTCAGATGGACTGCGGTCGTTTCTGGCCTTCGTTCTTAGCTTCCTAGTTAGCGTCTCAGGATCTTCTGTTCTGTGGCGAATACAGTGTGTCGTTCCGTGACATAACCGTCGACTTTCTCAGGCCTTGCTGCTTAAATTGAGACCAACAACTGTGACCATACTTGCGGTTCGACACTGCGCTCTGTTCATGAGAGCCAGTTCAGCTCGATCTTCTTGTTTAGTTATTAGTTGCTGATGGGTAACATCATTGAGCTTAAGCCTTCATACATTGGAGGCACACGGACAAACTGTGCTGAGACACCCTGTGCCAGTAACCCCGGTGCCTTCTGCATCGCCAACTGGGCATCTTCACTTTTACATTTCACAAGATAATTGCAGATGTAAAAGTCCATTGGGCCCAATTGATTCATCCACCCGGAGAGACCCGAATACCCCCCACCCACCCGGAGAGACCCGAATACCCCCCACCCCCACCCAGAGAGACCCGAATACCCCCCACCCACCCACCCGGAGAGACCCGAATACCCCCCACCCACCCGGAGAGACCCGAATACCTCCCCCACCCACCCGGAGAGACCCGAGTACCCCCCACCCACCCACCCGGAGAGACCCGAATACCCCCCACCCCCACCCGGAGAGACCCGAGTACCCCCCACCCCCACCCGGAGAGACCCGAATACCCCCCCCCACCCACCCGGAGAGACCCGAATACCCCCCACCCACCCGGAGAGACCCGAGTACCCCCACCCACCCGGAGAGACCCAAATACCCCCCCCCACCCACCCGGAGAGACCCGAATACCCTCCCCCCACCCAGAGAGACCCGAATACCCTCCCCCCACCCAGAGAGACCCGAGTACCCCCCACCCACCCACCCGGAGAGACCCGAATACCCCCCACCCACCCACCCGGAGAGACCCGAATACCCCCACCCACCCGGAGAGACCCAAATACCCCCCCCCACCCGGAGAGACCCGAATACCCCCCCCCACCCGGAGAGACCCGAATACCCCCCACCCACCCACCCGGAGAGACCCGAATACCCCCCACCCACCCACCCGGAGAGACCCGAATACCCCCCACCCACCCACCCGGAGAGACCCAAATACCCCCCCCCCCCACCCGGAGAGACCCGAATACCCCCCCCCCCCCGGAGAGACCCGAATACCCCCCCCCACCCGGAGAGACCCGAATACCCCCCCCCCCCCGGAGAGACCCGAATACCCCCCCCCCCCGGAGAGACCCGAATACCCCCCCCCCCCCCCGGAGAGACCCGAATACCCCCCACCCCCACCCAGAGAGACCCGAATACCCCCCCCCACCCGGAGAGACCCGAACACCCCCCCCCCCCCCCACCCAGAGAGACCCGAACACCCCCCCCCCCCCCCCCCCCCGACCCAGAGAGACCCGAACACCCCCCCCCCCCCCCCCCGACCCAGAGAGACCCGAACACCCCCCCCCCCCCCCCCCCCCGACCCGGAGAGACCCGAATCCCCCCCCCCCCCACCCGGAGAGACCCGAAACCCCCCCCCCCCCCCGGAGAGACCCGAATACCCCCCCCCCCCACCCCGGAGAGACCCGAATACCCCCCCCCCCACCCAGAGAGACCCGAATACCCCCCCCACCCAGAGAGACCCGAATACCCCCCCCCACCCAGAGAGACCCGAATACCCCCCCCACCCAGAGAGACCCGAATCCCCCCCCCACCCAGAGAGACCCGAATACCCCCCCCCACCCAGAGAGACCCGAATACCCCCCCCACCCAGAGAGACCCGAATCCCCCCCCCACCCAGAGAGACCCGAATACCCCCCCCCACCCAGAGAGACCCGAATACCCCCCCCACCCGGAGAGACCCGAATACCCCCCCCCCCAACCCAGAGAGACCCGAATACCCCCCACCCCCACCCAGAGAGACCCGAATACCCCCCCCCACCCGGAGAGACCCGAACACCCCCCCCCCCCCCCCCGACCCAGAGAGACCCTAAACCCCCCGACCCGGAGAGACCCCCCCGCCCGACCCAGAGAGACCCGAATCCCCCCTCCCCCCGACCCGGAGAGACCCGAATCCCCTCCCCCCGACCCGGAGAGACCCGAATCCCCCTCCCCGACCCCAAGAGACCCGAATACCTCCCCCCCCCCCCAAACCCTCGGAGAGACCCTAAACCACTCCCCCCTGCTCCCAGAGAGCCCCTAATACCTCCCCACTCAGTGAGACCCGACTACTCCCCTCCTCCCCCCTCCCCAACCCCTAATTTTGGTTTTATTGTTTCTTACATGATTCCAGGGTTTTTGCCTCCACTGCCCTAACTGGGAGTTTATTCCACATGTTTATCACTCTTTATGAGAGAGAGTTTCCTCATACTATTCTTAAAGCACCCGTCTCTAGTTTGAACCTGTGTCCCCTAGTTCTAAAGTAATATTCTGTGTTAACTTTTTCTCTACCCTCAACAATCGTATATCCCTCGATAAGATCACCTCTCGGGTGCCTCCTTTCCAGCTGAATAGTCTGAGTCTCTCCAGCCTTTCTCCATGACTCAGACCCCTGACACTGGGGATCAGCCTCGAGGCTCCTCTCTGCACAGCCTCCAGTGTCTGAATGCCTCCCTCATTTCTTGGCGATCAGAACTGGACACAGTGCACAAGGTGGGTCTGACCAGAACTGGTCACAGTGCACAAGGTGGGTCTGACCAGAACTGGTCACAGTGCACAAGGTGGGTCTGACCAGAACTGGTCACAGTGCTCAAGGTGGGTCTGACCAGAACTGGTCACAGTGCACAAGGTGGGTCTGACCAGAACTGGACACAGTGCACAAGGTGGGTCTGACCAGAACTGGTCACAGTGCTCAAGGTGAGTCTGACCAGAACTGGACACAGTGCACAAGGTGGGTCTGACCAGAACTGGACACAGTGCACAAGGTGGGTCTGACCAGAACTGGACACAGTGCACAAGGTGGGTCTGACCAGAACTGGACACAGTGCACAAGGTGGGTCTGACCAGAACTGGTCACAGTGCACAAGGTGGGTCCGACCAGAACTGGACACAGTGCTCAAGGTGGGTCTGACCAGAACTGGACACAGTGCACAAGGTGAGTCTGACCAGAACTGGACACAGTGCACAAGGTGGGTCTGACCAGAACTGGACACAGTGCACAAGGTGGGTCTGACCAGAACTGGACACAGTGCACAAGGTGGGTCTGACCAGAACTGGTCACAGTGCACAAGGTGGGTCCGACCAGAACTGGACACAGTGCACAAGGTGGGTCTGACCAAAACTGGACACAGTGCTCAAGGTGGGTCTGACCAGAACTGGACACAGTGCACAAGGTGGGTCTGACCAAAACTGGACATAGTGTTTCAAGGTGCATCTGACCAGAGCCCTGGACAGTTTGATCATTACCTCCCCTAACTTAAACCCTCCTGTTCTGGCTGTAGATCAGTATCCTCTTGGCTCTGTTGATTGCTGCTCTGCACTGGTTGGACATGTTTAGCGCTGAGTTTACTGAGACTCCCAGCTCTCTTCTAGCTGCATCTTGAGCTATTTCAGCTCCAGTCATGGAGAACTCTGGTTTCATCCATTTTTTCATCGCATGTGTAGCATGCTACATTTGCCTGCATTATATTTCATCTCCCATTGTTTTGCTCATTTATATATTAGACTAGACTAGTATATCTAAATGGTAAAAAGATAAAAAGTTAAAAACAGTGGATGTCCAAAGGGACGTAGGGGTTCAGGTACATCGATCATTGAAGTGTCATGAACTGGTGCAGAAAATAATCAATAAGGCTAATGGAATGCTGGCCTTTATATCCAGAGGACTAGAGTACAAGGGGGCAGAAGTTATGCTGCAGCTATACAAAACCCTGGTTAGACCGCACCTGGAGTACTGTGAGCAGTTCTGGGCATCGCACCTTCGGAAGGACATATTGGCCTTGGAGGGAGTGCAGCGTAGGTTTACTAGAATGATACCCGGACTTCAAGGGTTAAGTTATGAGGAGAGATTACACAAATTGGGGTTGTATTCTCTAGAGTTTCGAAGGTTAAGGGGTGATCTGACGAAGTTTATAAGATATTAAGGGGAACAGATAGGGTGGATAGAGAGAAACTATTTCTGCTGGTTCGGGATTCTAGGAGTCGGGGGCACAGTCTAAAAATTAGAGCCAGACCTTTCAGGAGCGAGATTAGAAAACATTTCTACACACAAAGAGTGGTCGAAGTTTGGAACTCTCTTCCGCAAACGGCAATTGATACTAGCTCAATTGCTAAATTTAAATGTGAGATAGATAGCTTTTTGGCAACCAAAGGTATTAAGGGATATCTTATCAAATGGCGGAGCAGGCACGAGGGGCTGAATGGCCTACTCCTGTTCCTATATTCCTATTTACTCTGTCAAAACCCCTCATAATTTTAAACACCTCGGTTAAATCTCCCCAAAACCTTCTCTGCTGTAAGGAGAACGACTCCAGCTTCTCCAGTCTCTCCAAGTAACTGAAGTCCCTCATCCCGGGTACCATTCTGGTAAATCTCCTCTGCTCCCTCTCCAAGGCCTTGATATCTGTCTACTCTATCAAAACTCTTCATGTTATAGGAGAGAAGAACACAGAAGATTAGACATAATACAATCTTGGGTCAGACTTGCTTATAGATAGAATCTATCTCTTTCTGTAGGTTCTGATCTGTCTCCTCCACTCCCACTGCCTTTCATGGTCTGGCATCATCTACATTTTTGCGTTGAGTTGCTGAATCCAAGTCATTGGTATAAATTAGAAACAGAAGTTGTCCCAGGACTGACCCCTGAGGCACCCTATTCTGTATTTGCCCTCACCCACTCTGACATTACTCTAATGAGTGCTCATTTCTTACTCAGCCAGTTTTTTTTAACCAGGGTCAAAAGAAATCAAATATGAATCTTTCCTGATTGCATCCATAGGATGTCATCGATAATGGCTGAGTTGCCCAGAAACTGTCTCTAACGAAACCACCTACTGCCCAATTCAGTAGCCTGCCTGGAAACAGCTTAAACCATTGCTTAAAAAGTCAGGATAACTACTGTCCCGCTAATAGCTACTGGGACAATGCAGTCGTCACCCGTTTGAACTCTTAAAATAAGCTTGCAAACAGGATTACAATATAAGCATTTATATATTAATGTCTCCTTGACCGTACAGTAGATAGCGTATCTGTTTCCTGGGCTGTTGTTCATCGAGCAGACTCGACTTAATGTCTTTTACATCAACTTAGTTTTGACTCCAAAGGTGCTGTCGTGAAAAGACAGAGAAACAAACAAACAATAGAGAAACTGCTCAATCCCCGGGATAGAGCCGTGTGAACGTTCAATCCCCGGGATAGAGCCGTGTAAACGCTCGGTCCCCGGGATAGAGCCGTGTGAACACTCAATCCCCGGGATAGAGCCGTGTGAACACTCAATCCCCGGGATAGAGCCGTGTGAACACTCAATCCCCGGGATAGAGCCGTGTGAACACTCAATCCCCGGGATAGAGCCGTGTAAACACTCAATCCCCGGGATAGAGCCGTGTGAACACTCAATCCCCGGGATAGAGCCGTGTGAACACTCAATCCCCGGGATAGAGCCGTGTGAACACTCAATCCCAGAGATAGAGCCGTGTAAACACTCAATCCCCGGGATAGAGCCGTGTAAACACTCAGTCCCCGGGATAGAGCCGTGTGAACACTCAGTCCCCGGGATAGAGCCGTGTGAACACTCAATCCCCGGGATAGAGCCGTGTAAACGTTCAATCCCCGGGATAGAGCCGTGTAAACACTCAATCCCCGGGATAGAGCCGTGTAAACACTCAGTCCCCGGGATAGAGCCGTGTGAACACTCGATCCCCGGGATAGAGCCGTGTAAACACTCAATCCCCGGGATAGAGCCGTGTGAACACTCAATCCCCGGGATAGAGCCGTGTGAACACTCAATCCCCGGGATAGAGCCGTGTAAACGTTCAATCCCCGGGATAGAGCCGTGTAAACGTTCAATCCCCGGGATAGAGCCGTGTAAACACTCAATCCCCGGGATAGAGCCGTGTAAACACTCAGTCCCCGGGATAGAGCCGTGTGAACACTCAATCCCCGGGATAGAGCCGTGTAAACACTCAGTCCCCGGGATAGAGCCGTGTGAACACTCGATCCCCGGGATAGAGCCGTGTAAACACTCGATCCCCGGGATGGAGCCGTGTGAACACTCGATCTCCGGGATGGAGCCGTGTAAACACTCAATCCCCGGGATGGAGCCGTGTAAACACTCGATCCCCGGGATAGAGCCGTGTGAACACTCGATCCCCGGGATGGAGCCGTGTGAACACTCGATCCCCGGGATGGAGCCGTGTGAACACTCGATCCCCGGGATGGAGCCGTGTGAACACTCGATCCCCGGGATAGAGCCGTGTGAACACTCGATCCCCGGGATAGAGCCGTGTGAACACTCGATCCCCGGGATAGAGCCGTGTGAACACTCCATCCCCGGGATAGAGCCGTGTGAACACTCAATCCCCGGGATAGAGCCGTGTGAACACTCAATCCCCGGGATAGAGCCGTGTGAACACTCAATCCCCGGGATAGAGCCGTGTAAACGTTCAATCCCCGGGATAGAGCCGTGTGAACACTCGATCCCCGGGATAGAGCCGTGTGAACACTCGATCCCCGGGATAGAGCCGTGTAAACGTTCAATCCCCGGGATAGAGCCGTGTGAACGCTCGATCCCCGGGATAGAGCCGTGTGAACGCTCGATCCCCGGGATGGAGCCGTGTGAACGCTCGATCCCCGGGATAGAGCCGTGTAAACACTCGATCCCCGGGATAGAGCCGTGTAAACACTCGATCCCCGGGATAGAGCCGTGTGAACGCTCGGTCCCCGGGATAGAGCCGTGTAAACGCTCGATCCCCGGGATAGAGCCGTGTGAACACTCGATCCCCGGGATAGAGCCGTGTGAACATTCAATCCCCGGGATAGAGCCGTGTAAACGTTCAGTCCCCGGGATAGAGCCGTGTAAACGTTCAATCCCCGGGATAGAGCCGTGTAAACACTCGATCCCCGGGATGGAGCCGTGTAAACACTCGATCCCCGGGATAGAGCCGTGTAAACGTTCAGTCCCCGGGATAGAGCCGTGTAAACGTTCAATCCCCGGGATGGAGCCGTGTGAACACTCGATCCCCGGGATGGAGCCGTGTGAACACTCGATCCCCGGGATGGAGCCGTGTGAACACTCGATCCCTGGGATGGAGCCGTGTGAACACTCGATCCCCGGGATGGAGCCGTGTGAACACTCGATCCCCGGGATGGAGCCGTGTGAACACTCGATCCCCGGGATGGAGCCGTGTGAACACTCGATCCCCGGGATGGAGCCGTGTAAACACTCGATCCCCGGGATGGAGCCGTGTAAACGTTCAGTCCCCAGGATGGAGCCGTGTGAACACTCAATCCCCGGGATAGAGCCGTGTAAACACTCAGTCCCAGAGTTAGAGTGGTTTCTTTGCTGCTTTGCACGCTTGGTAAAGAGCTCCCCATTCCACAAAAGCTGCTGCAGCCTCGCGCCGACCAGCGTGGCCCCCGTTTTGCCTTGTGAAAGCAGTTGTTGCGTTGAAGGCTGTCTGTAATTCGTAGTTTGCGCGTGCCCCTGGTTTCAGAATCCCTCTTCTATGTTTTGCCTTGCAAGTTATTTGGGTGTCTCAATAAACGTATGTTTTTTGGGAGTATCTGTTTATGCAGGTTACACCGTACTATAATCGGAAAAACAAATGCTCGTTTCATGTTCCTGGCCCGACTCTCAACAACGTTGAACTAAACAGGAGGCCCCCACCAAGAGTGCTATGCAGCCCCGATGCACGTGTGCTCTAACTGGTAAATGGATAGAGCAGTTTCTGGAGCGCAGGGTATTGTTGGTATTGTGGTCGCCATTATTGACCGGTTGCCGTGAAGATGGCCACGTCTGGCGACCAATGGCCGGAGCGTGAGGGCGTGGCGATTGGAGGCAGGAGGTCATGTGATAAAACCTCCCAGAGTTGGCAACCCTATTCTCACTGCGCATCCAAGCCCTGTCAACAGGGATAATCTCCAGAGCGGAATCTTGACGTCAAGGGATATGGCGATAGTGGGGGAAAGTGGAGTTGAGGTAGAAGATCAGTCATGATCTTATTGAACAACGGAGCAGGCTTGAGGGGCCATATGGCCTACTGCTGCTCCTACTTCTTATGTTCTTCAGCACTGATCACTCCACGTGAGCACCAAGTGCAGATGCTAACCTGTGGGTGGTTTGAGAATTGTCGGGCGAACGTAAAGTTAATTAAAATCGCACCGTGTGTTTTTGAACCCGTTGCTCCTTAACACATTCAGCATTGTAAAGACAATATTCAGATTATATGTTGCAAGATGGAAAGAGGGTTTGGGTTTTTAAACTGTCCTCTGTGTTTGTTTGCAGGGACTCCATTCTCCTACAGGGTGCACAGATTTAACAAAGAAGGCATCTGGAAAGCCCCAGAACCAAGTCAACCACCAAATCAGGTGCAGATGTTCCAGCCTCCAGGAGCTAATTTTATGATCCCTCCGCCAATGTTCCCCGGACTATTTCCACCTCAGGTTGGTGCCGAGAGCCCGGGCGTATGAGCAGTGTCCTGGGATATCTCTGCGTCTCTGTGGGTGATTATAGTGGTTGAGGGTTCATGCCAACAGCAAACTTTTTAATTCCGTTGTAGACAAGTTGCACTGTCAAATTCCCTTTTAGTGTGAGAGAGAGAAAATGTGCATCATGCTGTAATGGTTGCAATGCAGCGGTGTTGAATTGAAGTTTTATTGTAGTTTCTTGACAATCTCCTTTGAACAATGTCAATGAGATCTTTATAATCTGTTGTAGCGAACAATTAGGCCAGTTCTGAAGATTGTTACTAAAAATCTATAAATAGAAGATAAATGTCAGTCCCACTTGGATATAAGGCAGGAGAGTCAGTAACCAGGGGAGACAGATTTAAGATAATTGGCAAAAGAACCGGGGTGGGGGGGTGCAGATGAGATTTTTTTTACGCAGCGAGTTGTTCTGATCTGGAACGCGCTGCCTGAAAGGGCGGTGGAAGCAGATTCAATAATAACTTTCAAAAGGGAATTGGATAAATACTTGAAAAGGAAAAATTTGCAGGGCTCTGGGGGAAAGAGCAGTGGGGGGAGTGGGTCTAATTGGACAGCTCTTTCAAAGAACCAGCATAGGCAGGATGGGCCGAATTGCCACCTCCCATGCTGTACGATTCTATGATATGTTTTTAAATATAAAACACAAGTTGAACTGCCTGAGCAACAAAGTTTGAAATGCGTCATCAATGAAGTTCACAACTAGCGTAAGATTGTGTCCAGCCAACATCCCATTGTTTTGCTGATTTTAGGTTTCAGAATTCTAGCAAGAAAATGGTTGAAAGTTCAAGCAACATACTCTGAATAGAGTAGACGGTTCAGAGAAATCTGTAATTTCCCTTCCATTTTCTATATCCCAGTTTCCTCCATCCTCTTCAGGTCTCCCAGTTCATTGCACCAACTCCATTCCCTCACTGAAAGGGTAAACTTATTCTCAGACCTGTGCCAGTGGTTCTTGATCTGGCCACTGGGAGGTGTGTGAGATTGCAAAGATTGACTTATCCTTCAACACACTAAAGTTCCTTTTATTGTTAGAAAAGGATGTGTCTGGGTGTCAGACAGAAGAGACGTTCATCCCTTCAGTCAAGACCGGATTATTATTCTAAAAAATATTTGGAGGGGGGCATTGAATTATTGCACCCTCCTCCTCTCACCTTGGGGAGTTTTATTGGGGCTCATACAATGAGCTCTCTTCTCACTGCCAGTTGTACGAGGTTTCGCTTAATTATTTTCTGCTGCTTTTTAGTGCTGGGAAGTGGGACCGTTCCCATTTTAGGCACTCGGTGTCAGCATCAAGCACTCCCAGATTGGTTATTGCACAGCCAGATGCAGAGTAAAGCTCGCCCTACTTTGTCCTAATGATGTGCCTCAGAAGAGCGCACCCCAGTGCGACGTTTTTTTCCTGTTTTCCGCACCAGGCACCCTCTGAGTGTGATAGCCCATTAATGCCATATTAGGCACAGCTTTGAGCTAGGGGCCCATGCCCACTGGAAGCAGGTTGAGAATGCCCCACATAGGACCATTCCAGCCAAGACAACAGAGATTTTCATCCCATCAGTCTGTGCTAGCTTTGAACCTGGACCCTAGAGGTGTCAGGCCAGTGTCTATCCACTGCATCACCCGGATAATCCTCAGCTGTAAGGGTTCCATGTGAAATGTGTTTTGGGATGGGTCTCGACAACCTAAATATTCACTCCCTTCACCACCGGCGCACCGTGGCTGCAGTGTGTACCATCCACAGGATGCACTGCAGCAACTCGCCAAGGCTTCTTCGACAGCTCCTCCCAAACCCTCGACCTCAACCACCTAGAAGGACAAGAACAGCAGGTACATGGGAACAACACCACCTGCACGTTCCCCTCCAAGTCACACACCATCCCGACTTGGAAATATATCGGCCGTTCCTTCACCGTCGCTGGGTCAAAATCCTGGAACTCCCTTCCTAACAGCACTGTGGGAGAACCGTCACCACACGGACTGCAGGGGTTCAAGAAGGCGGCTCACCACCACCTTCTCGAGGGGGCAATTAGGGATGGGCGATAAATGCCGGCCTCGCCAGCGACGCCCACATCCCATGAACGAATAAAAAAAAAGATTCCAAACAGACGTGGTTCAGCACCCCCAGCAATTGTCACAAACTGGGGTGAAATCAGTAGGCCACGGGTATGGCTGGTGTGCGAGTTGGGAAAATGCCCAGTGGTGTCGTGACGTGGGCTTTCTCCTGTGGGCTTGGGGTGTCCATTTCTGGAACAGAGTGGAAAGGAGCTTCACAGCCTGTGCCTTGCGTGTGCTCGATGCTGACGCTGGATGTTCACATTGAACAGTGTTCCTTCTCCCTCCCAGCCCTGGCATTCCCCACTTCCAAAAAGCACAAAATTCACCAGAAAATCTAAATTTGACTTATTTTTAAACCTTGAGTGATTAATGAAGTCGAAAAGTATTGCTTTAAACCCACGTCCCGCTAAATACGCCCAATTTATCGCTGGTACAAAATACACACTTCAAAAATGGGTTAGAAGCACCGTTTGGCCTCTTGCTGCTTTCATTATTGTGTGACTCCAGCATCAAATACCCAGCATGTGCTTGCCTTGTTTAGTAGCACTCTCGTCTGTGAGTCCGAAGTTTGTGGGTTCAAGCCCCACTTCAGGACTTGAGCCCATAATCTAGGCTGACACCAGCACAGCACTGAGGGAGCACTGCACTGTTACATATGCCTTCGCTTAGATGAGACATGAAACCGAGACCTAGGTGGGTATAAAGGATCCCACAGCACTATTCGAAGGAGGGCAGGGGAGTTCTCTTGGTTTCCTGGCTAATATTGATCCCTCCTTATAGTAAAATGCACAGCATCTATCGCAGTGCCTATTTTAACTTTACAGCTCCAAGCATGAGACCATTAGTCTTGTTCAGAAATGGATCTGTGGTGCAATTTGAGTTACAACTTAATATTGTTAAAAGCCAGCAGTGTTTCAGGTATTATCCGTGTTGATGGCTTTTAAAATCTGATCACTATCGAGATCCAACAGAAGGCACTTATAAGCAATGCACCTTTTCCTGATTGTGTGACCTATCAAATGGATTGCTTTGTTCACTCATGGAGGTTGTTGCTAGAAATCTATAATTAGAAGATACACTCGATTCCTGGGATATTTTCAAGAAAAAGCACAAGTTTAACTGACTCAACAATGCAGCTTGGGAATATCCTGCAGGATATTATGAGCTACATTGAGAAACCTTATAATTGTGTTGAGATCCATTAACTCTGCCCGAAATGAAAGATTTGCTATATTTAGTCAGCCCCGTTGATATTTTTGGGCATTAATTGAGCCACTGCATGCGCGTTTGAATTATCAGGTCACAAGTGCATTGTCTGTGAAAGTGCCTACCTGTTCTCTATAACTTGTGTTACCGTTGTGGATTTCTAAGTGTTTTTTTTTCCCCTCCTTTGCAGACGTTTAACCAAGTCAGCATGCCGCCTCCTTTCATGCCGCCGTTCCCGCTGCCGCATCCGCCTCCCTACGCACCAGTCAGCCAGCCTACGATTCCATACATCGTGCAAGGGAATATCCCTCTGATTGGCTCCACTCCTGTGCCTCCGCTGCTCCCACAGCCCACCTACCAAGCCGCAGCTGCTGCTGCCGCCGCTGCTGCTGCTTCTACTTTGGCTGCTGAAATACACGTCGTTCAAATGGACGGGAACCTGGACACCGAGAACAAACCTGGCGACGACAAAGCCCAGAATGAGAACGTAAGAGAGTTTGAACGCAGTCGTAATAATTCTCTATTCACCCATCGAAATCTCCTCGACGGGGCCCGAAACCTGATGTTCATTTTGTAATTTGCGGAACCGTGTGGTTTTGACAGTTGTATCTGAAAAGTGGTTCTTTTTGTACTGATTACACATACTGTGGTTCTGAACTGAGAGTCTGGCTTCCAGTGTAGCATTGGTTCTTTGGGTTAATGTCGTGTTTTTTGTGAGAAATTATCCAGCACGAGCTCTCTCCATACAGCAGTTTCTTCTCCTTCTTCCTGGAATGGCCAGCACCAAATACACAGAACCTGTCAAAGAACAGAAGAAATAGGAGCAGGAGTAGGCCATACGGCCCCTCGGACCTGCACCGCCATTCAATAAGATCATGGCTGATCTTCGACCTCAACTCCACTTTCCCGCCCGATCCCCATATCCCTTGATTCCCCTAGAGTCCAAAAATCTATCCATCTCAGCCTTGAATTTACTCAATGACTGAGCATCCACAGCCCTCTGGGGTAGAGAATTCCAAAGATTCACAACCCTCTGAGTGAAGAAATTCCTCCTCATCTCAGTCCTAAATGGCCGACCCCTTATCCTGAGACTATACCCCTTAGTTCTAGACTCTCCAGCCAAGGGAAACCATCTCTCAGCATCTATCCTGTCAAGCCCCCTCAGAATCTTATGTGTTTCAATAACATCACTTCTCTTCCTTCTAAACTCCAGAGAAAATAGGCCCATTCTACTCAACCTCTCCTCATAGGGCAAGTCTGTTAGGGAATGCTCATGGAGAGTTTAAATAGAAGCCTGCATCCTCTCCCAAAGGAACCAGTACGTAATCTAATTACACATTCTTCAATCCATAACAGCTGCTCTCTCCTTAAGGCAAGAACTAACTAACTATCTTCTTAAGATCAAGTTTTGACAATAACACTTAACATCCCAAAAAATTGTAAAAATGTTCCCTGTAAATAGCGTAAATTAACTTGGTGCATTTGGGTACCGTATCCATGCATCTTTAAAACTTACCTCCATATATTTCACTGAGCCTCCTTTGTCGTTAAGGATGCCTCTGCTCTTTCCGATCTTCCCATCAGTTTATTCCAGACCATCTGGAGATGGACGCTGGACTTCACTGAACTCCGTTGGTGGGGTCACTGATTTGGTTATCAACTTGCCCAGTGATTTATCTGAGCCACGGACTGGTACACTTGTTACCTGGTGATTCCTAAATAGATAATAAAGCCGCACCCTCAGGTGATCCACAGGAACAGGAGGAGTCCATTCAGCCTCTCGAACCTGCTCTGCCGTTCAGTTAGATCATGGTTGCTCTGTATCCGCCCTTGCTCCATATCCCTTGACATCTTTCCCTAACAAAAGTGTCGATTGAAAGCTCCAGCATCCAAAGCCTTTTGGGGGAGAGAGTTCCAGATTTACGCCACCCTTTGTGTGAAAAAGTGCTTCCTGATTTCGCTTCTGTATGATCTAGCTCTAATTTTAAGAGTATGTCCCCTCATTCTTGATTTCCCCCATCAGTAGCAATAGTTTCTCTGTATCTACCCTAGCGAATCCTTTTAGTATTTTAAACACCTCGAACAGAACACCCCTCAATCTTATACACTCAAGGGAATGAATACAAGCCCAGTCTGTGCAACCTGTCCTCATAATTTAACCCTTTTAGCCCTGGTATCATTCTGGTGAATCTGTGCTGCGCCCCCTCCAAGGCCAATATCTCCTTCCCGAGGTGCGGTGCCCAGAACTGAATGCAGTATCTGTAGATGGGATCTGACCAATCCAGGTATTGGTCACTATGTCTTTTCCAAGTTTTGTTTCCCAGTTGGACGTGGCCAAGTATTCTAATCATAACTGCAAGCCTTGGCATCTCCAGTTTCCAACCAATGTCGTCTTCCAGATGGTGTGGCCTGCTTTTGAATGGTACCCCTAAGATTAGACCTCCTTGTATCTAACTGGCTAAGGTCAGTCTCGTACCGTCTGCCCAACATCGGAATCCAAACTTGGCCTTCCAACACACAAAAATGGCCAGGCCTTTCAGCCCTGCAAACGCACAGTGATTTTCACATAAACATGATACATGCACCTCAAACTGAATATCCTGTAGCGACCAACCTTCCTGTCAGTTCATCCCTTTTCCTATAATATTTTGTATCACCTTATCTGACCATGCTTATAATGTTAGCACAAAATCTGTGACAAAAGTTTGAGTTTAACATACATACAATTACATCAGAAGTACAGCACAGAAACAGGCCATTCGGCCCAACAGGTCTATGCCAGTGTTTATGCACCACACGTGCTTCCTACCACCCTTCTTCATCTCACCCTATCAGCATAGCCTTCTATTCCTTTCTCCCTCATGTGTTTATCCAGCTTCCCCTTAAATGTATCTACACTATTCGCCTCAACTACTCCTTGTGGGAGCGAGTTCCACATTCTCACCGCTCTCTGGGTCAAGAAGTTTTTCCTGAATTCCCTATTGGATTTATTAGTGACTATCTTATATTTATGGCCCATAGTTTGGTCTCCCCCACAAGTGGAAACGTTTTCTCTACGTCTACCCTGTCACATGCTTTCATAATCTTAAAGACCTCGATCAGGTCACCCCTCGGCCTTCTCTTTTCTAGAGAAAAGAGCCCCAGCCTGTTCAACCTTTCCTGATAGTTAAAACCTCTCAGTTCTGGTATCATCCTTGTAAACTTAATGAATCTTACTTGGTGTTACTGGAAGTGTTTGAAACTAGGTAATGTTCAAAAGGTTCACTCGGTTAATCCCGGGGATGAGGGGGTGAACATATGAGGAGAGGTTGAGTAGATTGGGACTCTACTCATTGGAGTTCAGAAGAATGAGAGGCGATCTTATTGAAACATATAAGATTGTGAAGGGGCTTGATCGGGTGGATGCGGTAAGGATGTTCCCAAGGATGGGTGAAACTAGAACGAGGGGGCATAATCTTAGAATAAGGGGCTGCTCTTTCAAAACTGAGATGAGGAGAAACTTCTTCACTCAGAGGGTAGTAGGTCTGTGGAATTTGCTGCCCCAGGAAACTGTGGAAGCTACATCATTAAATAAATTTAAAACAGAAATCGACAGTTTCCTAGAAGTAAAGGGAATTAGGGGTTACAGGGAGCGGGCAGGAAATTGGACATGAATTTAGATTTGAGGTTAGGATCAGATCAGCCATGATCTTATTGAATGGCGGAGCAGGCTCGAGGGGCCGATTGGCCTACTCCTGCTCCTATTTCTTATGTTCTTAAAACATGTAGAGTTACAGCCGTCAGATTTTGTATCTTTCGGACTTAACCAAGGTGATCCACCAACATTAACATCTCACTTACTGGATCTGTGCTTCCTCTTGCAACGATAAGCCAACAGCTCTATTGTCACAGTCTGGAAGCTGCTCCAATGCCAACATAAATTGCCTTTGATCGGTCATCAAAATAAACTCCTTGCCCTTTAGTTATTGGTGGAATTTCTGTAGACCAGGTCTGATGGCGACCTCCTCCTTTTCAATGTGTGAATGACACCTTTCTGCAGAGGTTTACGATCTAGCTGCTATTGGTCGTTCTTGGAGCCCCTTTGAAAGAAGGTAGCGCCCAGGCCTTAATATGAGGCGTCCCCGGGGGCGGGAGTGCTTTGGTAGAATTGCAATGTAACAAATACCTGTTTTACACTCAGCTGGGACCAATTCCGTGACGTATCTTTTCAAAATAGGCTGTTTACAGGGACTGGCTGTGGTTCTGCAGTAATTCACTAGCCCAAGGTGAATTGAGTCTCCTTTTCAGGCGGAAATTCTTCCACGGTAGCTTCAACCGTCTTGGGACACAGATGGGAGCCTCGATCTATGCAAGGACACTTAGAATCATTAAGTTCTGGCAGTGGTTACTGATAAGCCCACGAGGCCTTAAACCAAGAAAATTTCTGCCCTCCGTTTAGCTGAGCTCGCAGCCCTTCAGGATCGCTGACCACAAACTCTAATACTTTCATCTGGTTTTATCTTTGGAACAGTGAACGTAAACCAAACTCAGCACCCCGCCTTTTCGATTCCCCCAGGGCCTTCCAGTCTTTCCAACTCCTGAGAAATGTTGTTCTTAAAGCGTATGTATGGAACGGGTTCGTGGATTAAAGCATTTGGTTGTGCCGTCTTTTTACACTCTGTTTAGCCACAATGTCACCACTGTTCCTACTATTTCATTAAACACTGCGTACTTGTGTCGTAGCTGTGCGATCTTAGAGCTTCTTCTGAGCCTTTTGGTTTTCTGTGTTTGACTGTGTAGAAGTTAGCCATATTCTTCTAAATGAAGGTTGGCCCTTTTCTCAAACAATAAGGCAGTCCGATCTTTGTGTACGTTGATGGGCACCAAGTATTGTGCATATATGCCTTTAAAATAACCGTTGCCATCCTGGGGTGGTACATTTTTGAAATCTCTTGCATAAATCACTGGTAAAATGGATGATGAAGCATCTGTATCTAAGTCCATTTTCAATGTTTTTATTCTCTTTCTACTGGAATGAAAATTTCAGTATTTGCCTCTGATTTCACTGTCTTGAGAGTAAAAATTTCCCACTCTTCCGTTGCAGCTCGTGCAGATTCAGAATCGTCTTTGTCCTTTCTGCTACTTGTAAACAATTTTACAACACCAAGTTATAGTCCAGCAATTTTATTTGAAATTCACAAGCTTTCGGAGGCTTCCTCCTTCCTCAGGTGAACGTGTCCACAACACTCACCTGAGGAAGGAGGAAGCCTCCGAAAGCTTGTGAATTTCAAATAAAATTGCTGGACTATAACTTGGTGTTGTAAAATTGTTTACAATTGTCAACCCCAGTCCATCACCGGCATCTCCACATCTCTCTGCTACTGGTCGCGATAGTTTCCACTGGTGCTGAACTGCTGTTTAACTTATTCATTCTTTCTGCTCTTTTGCACTTTAATCCTAATTTTTCCACAGATTTTTTCCTTAAATGTTGTTCTTCTCGGTTACACTTTCAACTAACGTCCAATTTCATTACACTGGAAATCGTTTACCATTTTCTAAAAATAAGGATTGGTTATGATTAATTTTCTCACCAATAACGTTCCTTCTGGGTTCTGCTTTATTTATTGCAGCGTCGCTGGCGAGGCCGGCATTTATTGCTCATCCGTAGTTGCCCCTTGAGAAGGTGGTGGTGAGCCGCCGCCTTGAACCGCTGCAGTCCGTGTGGTGAAGGTTCTCCCACAGTGCTGTTAGGGAGGGAGTTCCAGGATTTTGACCCAGCGACGATGAAGGAACGGCCGATATATGCTACACCAAAGATATCTACTCTAATCCCATTTCCCTGCCCTGTCACCATATCCTTTTATAATTTTGCTCTTCAGATACTTATCTAATTGACTTTTAAATGATGGTACAGTCTCTTGTCTCATGGTACCGTTGTAGTTATGCTTGGAAAAAGTCAGGGACCTGGGCTGATAATCCAGAGAACGTGAGTTCAAATTCCGCCTTACCAGCGATGCCCATATCCCACGAATGAATTTTTTTTAAAAGTCCCTTGCAGTTAGGTATTCCATTTTGCAATAAGTGTGTGAAAATTATTTTTTCTAACTCCGCCCTTTGTTCTAATATCGTGCTGGTGAATCTTCCCCGACTCTCGGATCCTTCCTGTAATGTGATGCCCAGAATTGCAAGCAGTACTCCATTTGTTGGCAGATCAATTCCTTGCACAGGTTCACCATCACTTCCTTGCTTTAATATTCAGTGCGCCATCCATAAAACCCAGAGTCTCATTTTTCTGTTTTATGGCAATTTATAGTTGCCCGCTCACATTTAAAGATCGATATGTCTGCTTTCCCCCTTCCCCCCGCCCTGACTAGATTTCTCAAGAGTCTAAGGGTAGAATTTCTTTCGGTGTCAGCCGTGGTTCAGTGGGAGGCACTCTCTCGCCTCTCAGTCAGAAGGTCACGGGCTCAAGTCCCACTCCAGAGACTTGAGCACATAATCCAGGCTGATGCCCACCGATGCGGAACTGAGGGAGTGCTGCACTGTCGGAGGTGCCGCCTTTCGGATGAGACGTTAAACCAAGGCCCTGACTGCTGTCTCGGGTGGATGCAAAACCTCCTACGGCACTATTTCGAAGAAGAGCAGGGGAGTTCTCCCCGGTGTCAGGCCAGTATTTATCCCTCACTTTTTTTTTTAAAAAAAGGATGATCTGGTCATTTATCTCGTTGCTGTTTATGGGATCTTGCTGTGCACAAATTGGCTGCCGCGGTTCCTGTATTGCAACAGTGACTACACTTGAAAAGTACTTTATTGGCTGTAAAACGCTTTGAGAGGCCCTGAGCTTGTGAAATGTGTTATATAAATTCAAATTATTTTTTTCACTGTTCCACATCCCAAAATGTATTACCTCACATCTCTCTGCTCTAAACTGTATCTGCCATCTGCCTGCCCACTCTGCTAACCTGTCTGTGTCCTGCAATCTCCTGCATGCCCCCTAATTTTATATCAGAAAACTTCAGTATCGTTCCTCTTGTGTCTGCGTCCAAATCATTTACGCAAATGGAAAACATAAGAGGGCCAACCGCAGATCCCTGGGGCTCACCACTACCTACACCTCGCAAATCTGTAAAAACACCCACTTTGCCCCTATTCTCTGTGTTCTGTTCACTAGCCATATCTCTATCCATGCTGCTTTGCTTTAATACTGTGCACCTTAATATTCACTCCATTGTTCTGTTTATGATAATCAAACGTACAAGTTTAATCGTGCTTATGCTGAGGGGAGAATGATGGGGATATCTCCCTCCCCTGCCCCGAAATATTTTTGACATGGGTTATTGTCATCTCTCCTTCCCAAATCCCAGAATTGACCTGATATCCCAATAGCAAGATCATGGGAATATCATCACCATCACTTCTTCGTCGTCGCTGGGTCAAAGTCCTGGAACTCCCTCCCTAACAGCACTGTGGGAGAACCTTCACCACACGGACTGCAGCGGTTCAAGAAGGCGGCTCACCACCACCTTCTCAAGGGGCAACTAGGGATGGGCAATAAACGCCGGCCTCGCCAGCGATGCCCACATCCCACGAACGAAGAAAAAAAAAGTTCCCCTCCAAATCACACACCATCCCGACTTGGCCATATATCCGCTGTTCCTTCATTGTCACTGGGTCAAAAGCCTGGAATTCCCGACCTAACAACACTGTTGGGAGCACCTTCACCACAAAGTCGCCAGCTGTTCAAGGAGAAGGCCCACCACGACCTCCTCAGGGCAACCAAGGATGGCCAATAAATGCAGCCTTGCTGGCGTCGCCCGTATCTCGTTATAATAGTTATCCATCCCAACTGCATGACACACGAGCAGAATTGTGAGTGCATTGCGACCAGGGATGTTTGACCATCGTTGATGAGGCATTCTGTTGTGTTCCGGCCATTATTGTAAGTGTTATTTACAGTCACATCATCTGAGAGAACTTACTCGGCCTGCCTGCTGATACCTAGATTTGTATAACAGAAGTTGACCAATGTGCTGATTATTGTGTCAGTGATTGATAAATCAGTGTGAGTGAAATTTGTCTGTGGTATTCGATGTGGGTGTTGGATTTATTCTGCCCTTGTCGGTCTGTTCCTGTGTCAGCCAATTGGATAACTTTTAGGTTAGTATAGGCCAGAGTATGGAAATCAGGGGAAATATATACATTAAAGTTTTCTTTACCCGGAGAGTGGTGAGAATGTGGAACTCACTACCACAAGGAGTAGTTGAGGTGAATAGCGCAAATGCGTTTAAGGGGAAAGGAATAGAAGGATATGCTGATAGGGTGAGATGAAGTAGGCTGGGAGGAGGCTCCTGTGGAGAATAGTTAACAGTCGAATGGCCTGTTTCTGCACTGTAAATTCAGTGTAATTCTTTGTGCAGGAAGGAACTTTAATGAACAGATACCATTAGGTTACAGTAAATAAAGTAACTGTGCACTGTGTTTATGACAGGTTAGAAAGAAAGTGCTCACTAAACTCCTTCCTTTATCTTCCAGTATATAAAGAAGCTTCATGTACAAGAGAGGGCTGTTGAAGAAGCTAAATTAGCATTAAAGCCGTATTACCAGAGCAAAGAGATCACCAAAGAGGAATACAAAGAGATCCTACGAAAAGCAGTGCAGAAGGTAAGAACGCGATAGAATGAACTCTTAAAAACAACTTCAACGCCAAGCGACCTGATACTGTGTAGCAGCAAGCTGCTTTATAAATTTTGGGTTGAGATGAAAATAGACCTTTTAAATGTAGAATCCAAACATTAAACAAAAAAACTAGTGGGCGGTTAAGGGATTGAGCTGTTGGATTAGTTAACTGTTAAGAGATTGAACTAATCTAATATTTGGACTGATAACCCAGAGAGCATGAGTGCTATTCCCACCATGGCGGTTTGAGAATTTGGAAATAAAAAGCTCGCATCAGTAAAAGTGATGCTGAATCTGTCGGATTGTCTTAAAAACCCAACTGGTTCACTGATGTCCTTTAGGGAAGGGCCTATATGTGACTCCAGTCCCACACCAACGTAGTTGACTCTTAACTCCCCTTTGATGTGGCCTAGCGAGATAATCAATTGTATGAAACCGCTAATGGTTCAAGGAGATGGCCCACCACCACCTTTTCAGGGCAACTAAGGATGGACATTGCTCCTAAACCTGCTGTTTTTGTCCTTCGTCCCTCCCATGGAATCAGATTCAGCCAATGCATTACTTGTGGTGTCACTGCTGTGTTACGCAGGCAGATGTGGCAGCCAGTTTTCTCACAGCGAGATCTCACAAGCAGCATATTAAAAGAATGACCGGTTAATCTGTGATGTTGGATGAGGGAGAAATGTCGACCAGGACACCAGTGGCAGTCCCTGCCCTCCTTTTTAAGTGCTGCTACAGTACCTTTTACATCCATATGAGCAGAAAGAGACAGGACCTCGGTATAACATACCAACCAAAAGACGGCACCTCCGACATTGCAGTACTCCCTCAGTACTGCTCGAGCTCATCCAAAACTCTGCTGCCCGTATCCTGACCTGCACCAAGTCCCGTTCACCCATCGCCCCCTGTGCTCGCTGACCCACATTGGCTCCCAGTCTGGCAACGCCTCAATTTTAAAATTCTAATCCTTGTATTCAAATCCCTCCATGGCCTCGTCCCATCCATCTCTGTAACCTCCTCCAGCCCTACAGCCCTCCAAAATTATTTGTGCTGCTCCAGTTCTGGCCTCTTGCGCATCCCCGATTTTAATCGCTCCACCATTGGCGGCCGTGCCTTCAGCTGCCTGGGCCCTAAGCTCTGGAATTCCCTCCCTGAACCTCTCCGTCTCTCTACCTCTCTCTCCTCCTTTAAGATGCTCCTTAAAAACTAACTCTTTGACCAAGCTTTTGGTCGCCTGTCCTAATATCTCCTTATGTGGTGACAAATTTAGTTTGATAATTGCTCCTGTGAAGCACCTTAGGATGTTTTACTGTGTTAAAGGTGCTATATAAATGCAAATTGTTGTTGTTGAAGTGTCAGTCTGGGTTATTTTTTTTTATTCGTTCATGGGATGTGGGCGTCGTTGGCGAGGCCGGCATTTATTGCCCATCCCTAATTGCCCTCAAGAAGGTGGTGGTGAGCCGCCTTCTTGAACCGCTGCAGTCCGTGTGGTGAAGGTTCTCCCACAGTGCTGTTAGGTAGGGAGTTCCAGGATTTTGACCCAGCGACGATGAAGGAACGGCCGATATATTTCCAAGTCGGGATGGTGTGTGACTTGGAGGGGAACGTGCAGGTGGTGTTGTTCCCATGCGCCTGCTGCTCTTGTCCTTCTAGGTGGTAGAGGTCACGGGTTTGGGAGATGCTGTCGAAGAAGCCTTGGCGAGTTGCTGCAGTGCATCCTGTGGATGGTACACACTGCAGCCACAGTGCGCCAGTGGTGAAGGGAGTGAATGTTTAGTGTGGTGGATGGGGTGCCAATCAAGCGGGCTGCTTTATCTTGGATGGTGTCGAGTTTCTTGAGTGTTGTTGGAGCTGCACTCATCCAGGCAAGTGGAGATTATTCCATCACACTCCTGACTTGTGCCTTGTAGATGGTGGAAAGGCTTTGGGGAGTCAGGAGGTGAGTCACTCGCCGCAGAATACCCAGCCTCTGACCTGCTCTTGTAGCCACAGTATTTATATGGCTGGTCCAGTTAAGTTTCTGGTCAATGGTGACCCCCAGGATGTTGATGGTGGGGGATTCGGCGATGGTAATGCCGTTGAATGTCAAGGGGAGGTGGTTAGACTCTCTCTTGTTGGAGATGGTCATTGCCTGTCCTGAAGTGAGGCTTGAACCAATGACTGTCTGACCAGGGTGAGAGTGATATCAACTAAGCCAAAGTAGCACACTGAAAATTAATAGCTATAGAAGGAGAAGATGGAGATGGAAGATGGATCCAGATTTGAAAGAAAATTTTTAAAAATGTGTCTTTTTTTTTTGTATCACGCTGCAGATCTGCCACAGTAAGAGTGGTGAAATTAACCCGGTCAAGGTTGCTAACCTTGTGAAAGGTTACGTAGAGAAATACAAACACATCAGAAAATATAAGAAAGGAGCAGATGGAGAAACCAGCAAAGAAACAGAGGCAAAGCCAGAAGAAAGCTGAAAGAGGTGAAGCCTGCTGGGACAATACCAGCCTTGCTTGTTGTACTGTTTCTCCTGTGAATGTGGAGGACGCTCAGAGACCAATCCAAACAGGGCAACGTTGGCTGCAGCATCGAGACACTTTATATTTCATGGTATCGTCAGTCAAATGCACCTGGGAGAAAACAAAAAAAAAAGCGGCTGGAAGATCTTCAACTGGAACTTTCCGGCCCCCTCTCCTCTTCCTTTTCTTTTTTTTGTACAATAGAACAAAATTTCACACTGTGACTGTCTATCCTGCCATGAATCCGGGTTGTAGACATCGTTTTGCCTTTAGCATAATGTTCCTTTTACTTAAGATGGATTGAATACTTGAAGCTCAGTTTAGTCAGTCTTGATTGTGCCTGAAAAAGGTAAAGGTCTAAATAACTCGGGTTTATAAAACATTGTCACTTTTTTCAAACGGTCTCTTATTTTCTAGGTTACTCGTTTCTGGGTAAAACGTAACGTACTTTGGCTTATCAAAATCTGCAAAAGGATCATCAATGCTCTAAACTGCTTGTCATAAATTATAATTTAAAAGCCATAATTGCATCTTTATTGCTGTAAATAATATTCAAATAATTAATTTGTTAGAGACATGGAGTGTTTTTTTTTTCCCTCTTCCCCCAGTATGAGTAATTATGGGTTTGTGATGATAAAATGCAGTGTAAATGGTATTAATTCATGCTGGGTTTATTCATTTTGTTTGCCCTATACTTGAACAAACCCCAACTAAAGTTAGAATAACAATACACAGAAACCCCAATGCTGAACACTCATCTCTGGTTTCTTGAGTAACTTAAAGGGAATATTCAGTACTACTTCTGCATGTGGCACTAACACAATGGGTGATGGTCCTGGGGCTTCTGATCGTAGGAATGTTGGGAACAGGAGGAGGCCATTCAGCCCCTCGAGCCTGTCCCGCAGGAACAGGAGGAGGCCATTCAGCCCCTCGAACCTGTCCCCCAGGAACAGGAGGAGGCCATACAGCCCCTTAAGCCTATCCCGCAGGAACAGGAGGAGGCCATTCAGCCCCTCGAACCTGTCCCCCAGGAACAGGAGGAGGCCGTTCAGCCCCTCGAGCCTGCTCCGCCATTCAATGGCTGATCTGTACCTCCACTCCGTTTACCCTCCGCTCCATAGTCCTTGATACTCTTACCGAAAATCTATCGATCTCAGTCTTGAAAGTTCCGATTGCCCCACAGCATCCACAGCCTTCGGTGGGGAGACTTTTCCAGATTTTTAATGCCCTATCAGGTTCTCTGAATGCAGCAAATAGCATAGCAAAACCATAGAAAAGATACAGCACAGAAGGGGGGCCGTTCGGCCCATCGTGTCCATGCCGGCTCGAAGAACAACCGGGTGCCCATTCTAATCCCACCTTCCAGCACCCGGTCCGTAGCCCTGCAGTTTACAGCACTTTAGGTGCAGGTCCAGGTACTTTTTAAAAGAGTTGAGGGTCCCTGCCTCTACCTCCAACTCGGGCAGTGAATTCCTTACACCCACCACCCTCTGGGTAAAAAAGTTTTTCCTCATGTCCCCTCTAATCCTTCCACCAATCAGCTTAAATCTATGTCCTCTAGTTCTTGAACTCTCCGCTAGGGGAAACAGGTACTTCCTGTCTACTCTATCTGGGCCCCTCATAATTTTGTACACCTCAATCGAGTCCCCCCTCAGCCTCCTCTGCTCCAAGGAAAACAACCCCAGCCTATCCAATCTCTCCTCAGAGCTGCAATTTTCAAGCCCTGGCAACATTCTTGCAAATCTTCTCTGCACTCTCTCCAGAGCAATTACGTCCTTCCTGTAATGTGGTGACCAGAACTGCGCACAATACTCCAGCTGTGGCCTTACCAGCGTTTTATACAGTTCCATCGTTACATCCCTGCTTTTGTATTCTATACCTCGGCTAATAACGGAGAGCATTCCGTATGCCTTCTTCAAAATCTTATCTACCTGTACTGCCACCTTCAGGGACCTGTGCACATGCACTCCAAGGTCTCTCACTCCCTCTACCCCTCTCAATATATTCCCGTTTACTGCGTATTCCCTTTTACTGTTTGCCCTCGCTCAGTGCATTACCTCACACTTCAAATAATGTTTCTTTTATATCTCGGGATGTGGGCATTATTTATTGCACACCCCTAGTTGCCCTGGTAACTGAGTGGCTTAATTGTCAACCATGTAGTACCATAGTATCATACTATGTTACAGCATAGAAGGAAGCCATTCGGCCCATCGTGCCTGGGCTGGCTCTTTGAAAGAGCTATCCATTCAGTTCCATTTCCCTGCTCTTTCCCCAGACCCCTGTAAATTTTTCCCCTTCAAGTATTTCTCCAATTCCCTTTTGAAAGTTATTATTGAATCTGCTTCCACCGCCCTTTCAGGCAGCGCATTCCAGATCATCACAACTCGCTGCGTAAAAAAAGTGTTTCCTCTTGTTGCCTCTGGCTCTTTTGCCGATCACCTTAAATCTGTGTCATAGAATCATAGAAGTTTACAACATGGAAACAGGCCCTTCGGCCCAACATGTCCATGTCGCCCAGTTTATACCACTAAGCTAGTCCCAATTGCCTGCACTTGGCCCATATCCCTCTATACCCATCTTACCCATGTAACTGTCCAAATGCTTTTTAAAAGACAAAATTGTACCCGCCTCTACTACTGCCTCTGGCAGCTCGTTCCAGACACTCACCACCCTCGGTGTCCTCTGGTTACCGACCCTTCTGCCACTGAGAACAGTTTCTCCTGATTTACTCTATCAAAACCCTTCATGATTTTGAACACCTCTATTAAATCTCCCCTTAACCATCTCTGCTCTGGGGAGAACAACCCCAGCTTCTCCAGTCTCTCCACGTAACTGAAGTCCGTCATCCCTGGCACCATTCTAGTAAATCTCCTCTGCACCCTCTCCGAGGCCCTGACATCCTTCCCAAAGTGCGGTGCCCAGAATTGGCCACAGTACTCCAGCTGAGGCCTAAGACTGTGAGTTATAAAGGTCCAGTATAACTTCCTTGCTTTGTGTGACTGGAGTCACGTGTTGACCCAGACCAGCGAGAGGTGGCCGGTCATTAAAAAAAATACTGCAGATGCTGGAAATCTGAAATAAAGGACAGAAAATGCTGGATACACTCAGCAGGTCAGGCAGCATCTGTGAAGAGAGAAATGTAGGGTTAACATTTCAGGTCAGTGACCTTTCGTCGGAGCTGCTAACCGATGCCCTTTCCTTATTAGTGAGCCATTTGGGCTTTTCACGGTGCCAGTCTGTAAATTACCAGTTTTGTCTTCAAAGGAAAACAGTCGATTTAAAAAAAAATGAATCACTAGTGAATCCAAAGTTTATTTTTACAGCTTCGGTCCAAAATTCGACCCCCTTGCATCTTCTGCACTAACTCCCGACACGTCTATTGGTCCAGTCTCTGCAAAGTACACTGCCCGACACATCAATTTCATCCTCATCTACAAACCCCCTCACTTTACCTCTCGTCACTGCCTCCACCGCTAAGCCCCGAGCCCTTTGTCCCTCTAACCCTGAATTCTGTGCGTTCTCCCAGTCCCACCGTCCCACCTATTCAACCAGGCTTGTAGGGCATCTCTCTCCGAACTCCCCCACTTGCTGCTCAGTGTCCACTTTCACTCCTCTGTGAACTGCCTTGGGTCCTGTTTCTAATACTGAAGGTGCTTTATCAACGCAAATTTGTTGCATTGTCCACATAGCTGAACATTTTGGCACAGTTTATATTTTCTACGATGTTTGGAGATGTGAGCTTTTTAATGTTTTTCCATCTTTTAAAAACCAAGTTTAGTTTGTTTAACTGCGAAGGTACATTTACAAAAATGTTTTGGTTTGCTTATGGAGTCAGGCAACAGGAGGCGTCTAGTATTTTAAAGAGGCGTGCACAAGTGAACAAGATTTTATTTTCAAAAGCCCTATATTGAGAGTTTATCTGGAACTTGACGAGAGGCTAACCTCACTGAATTATACCTGTTGCGTTCAGCTGATCGCTGCTCAGCCCCAGTGAGGTCCCACCGCACCCCCTCCCCATGTCCTGCTGGCCATTGCATTTTCCCATTGCGTTATGCGGAAGTTTATTTGTTTTCAACGTGTATTACATTTTCGTGAATTTTTCACGGAATCCCAGGCGTAATTGGGAGGCAGAGAGAATGATCCATTTTCTGATGGAGAATTCAGTGGTATGAAACACTTAATCAGTCTCTTTTTGCCTTTTGATAGTTTTTGAATGTTATTGTCTAATTTTTTAAGCTAACAATGTTTTCATTTCTATAACAAAGTCGTGTATCCCTGACAGTTCACTGGATGGTTACATTGAAACTACAGCACAGAAACTGGCCATTCGGCCCAACTGGTCCATGCTGGTGTTTATGCTCCACACGAGCCTCCTCCCTCCCCACTTCATCTCACCCTATCAGCATATCCTTCTATTCCTTTCTCCCTCGTGTGTTTATCCAGCTTCCCCTTAAATCCATCTCCACTATTCGCCTCAACTACTCCTTGTAGTAGTGAGTTCCACATTCTCACCACTCTCTGGACAAAGAAGTTTCTCCTGAATTCCCTTTTGGATTTATTAGTGACTATCTTATATTTGTGGCCCCTAGTTCTGGTCTCCCCCACAAGTGGAAACATTTTCTCCACGTCTACCCCGTCAAACCCTTTCATAATCTTAAATATCTCTATCGGGTCACCCCTCAGCCTTCTCTTTTCTAGAGAAAAGAGCCCCAGTCTGTTCAGCCTTTCCTGATAAATATATCCTCTAAGTTCTGGTATCATCCTTGTGACTCTTTGTTGCACCTTCTCCAGTGCCTCTATATCTTTTCTATAATATGGAGACCAGAACTGTTCACAGTGCTCCAAGTGTGGTCTAACCAAGGTTCTATGCAAGTTTAACATAACGTCTCTGCTATGATTCTATTAGGAGGTTAATGGGTGATTTTTAAAAATTCGTTCGTGGGATGTGGGCGTCGCTGGCGAGGCCGGCATTTATTGCCCATCCCTAATTGCCCTTGAGAAGGTGGTGGTGAGCCGCCTTCTTGAACCGCTGCAGTCCGTGTGGTGACGGTTCTCCCACAGTGCTGTTAGGAAGGGAGTTCCAGGATTTTGACCCAGCGACGATGAAGGAACGGCGATATATTTCCAAGTCGGGATGGTGTGTGACTTGGAGGGGAACGTGCAGGTGGTGTTGTTCCCATGTGCCTGCTGCTCTTGTCCTTCTAGGTGGTAGAGGTCGAGGGTTTGGGAGGTGCTGTCGAAGAAGCCTTGGCGCGTTGCTGCAGTGCATCCTGTGGAAGTCTATAAAATAATGAGGGGCATAGATAAGGTAGATAGTCAAAACCTTTTCCCAAAGGTAGGGGAGTCTATAGCGAGGGGGCATAGATTTAAGGTGAGAGGGGAGAGATACAAAAGGGTCCAGAGGGGCAATTTTTTCACTCAAAGGGTGGTGAGTGTCTGGAACAAGCTGCCAGAGGCAGTAGTAGAGGCGGGTACAATTTTGTCTTTTAAAAAGCATTTGGACAGTTACATGGGTAAGATGGGTATAGAGGGATATGGGCCAAGTGCAGGCAATTGGGACTAGCTTAGTGGTATAAACTGGGCGACATGGACATGTTGGGCCGAAGGGCCTGTTTCCATGTTGTAAACTTCTATGATTCTATTTTCAATTCCCTCCGTCTAGAAATGAACCCCAGTGTTTGGTTTGCCTTTTTAATGGTCTTATTAACCTGCGTCACTACTTTTAGTGATTTGTGTATCTGTACCCCCAGATCCCTCCGCTCCTCTACCCCATTTAGACTTATTATCCAACCAGTATGTGACCTCCTTATTCTTCCCACCAAAATGCACCACCTCACACTTATCCATATTGAAATACATTTGCCAATTACATGCCCATTCTGCAAGTTTATTAATGCCCTCTTGCATTTTGACGCATTCTTCCTTTGCATTAACTACACCCCCCAATTTGGTGTTGACCGCAAATTTTGAAATTGTACTTCCGATTCCCGAGTCCAAATCGTTGATGTAAATTGTGAACAACAGTGGTCCCAGCACCGATCCCTGGGGAACACCACTTCCCACCTTTTGCCAGTCTGAATAGCAACCCTTTAACCCCTACTCTCTGTTTTCTGTTTTGTAGCCAGCTGGCTATCCATTCTGCTACCCGTCCCCTGACTCCACATGCTCTGACCTTAGTCATGAGTCTACTGTGCGGTACCTTATCGAAGGCCTTTTGAAACTTCAAATATGTTACATCTACGCCATTGCCCTTTCTGTCACTACTTCAAAGAATTCAATAAGGCTGGTCAAGCATGACCTTCCCTTCTGAAATCCGTACTGACTATTATGTTTTCATTCTCTAAATTTCTTTTATTACATCTTTGAGTAAAGACTCCACAGGTGCCTCGCAAGGAAACGACATTGTGCGTTTGACCCCTTACCTGTCCTGAGTTGGCTACTCTCAGAGCTACTGTGTCTGAGGTTAGATTCCACAGAGCGGGCAGGAGAAAATAAACAGGACAGTGTTTCTGCTCCTGATGGCTGGGCGAGGACAGGACCAGAATCATCTGCGATGGAATAGCCCACCCGTGCCCATCCTTTTGTGTGGCGTGGTCACTGGGGCACGGTATCAGGCCTGGCGGTGATTTTGGAGCAGAGAGACCCAAAGATGTTGGCTGACTCCTCACTTGCCGTGTAATAAAGTAAATAAGATGCCAAATTGGTTGAGTTCACGTCACCCGGGAGACGCACTGAAGCTGCACAGTGCTCTGGCCGGGCTGCTCTAGACTACAATGTACAGGTTTGGTCATCGGGACATAAAGGAGGGGGAGGAGCATGCAAGCTTTAGAGATGATGCAATGTAGAGCAACGAGGCTGATCCTTGGTGTTGAATGGATGAGCTATGAGAAATGACCAGATAAGTTGACTCGGTGTTTTAAGGCAAAGATTGGCTCCCCCTCGGAAGCTGGGAACTCTGCGCCTGTAACATACTGTTTATCGAATTGCTATCTCTGCGATTTTTGGGGCCTTAAGAATTTTTATGGGCACTCAAAAAAAAAAAGCGCCATTCTTGAAGAGCTTTGTCCCTGAATGTCTCACGTCAGTAGGAACATACAGGAGTCGACTAGGAGCAAGAGACTTAAACCAGTAGACGATCAAACAGTTCTGAGTAAGTTATAAACAATTTTATTGGTTTGGAAACAGTTGAAAAAGGGTTAAGTATCGCATTGAAGAAGATTAACATTCTTGGAATTTGCTCTCCTTTTTTTTCCACTTGGATGGTGTAGTTTATTCTCAATGTAGACAATTGAGGCATTGAGATTTTTGCCTAAAACAATGCTACAAACACACTCATCACTGACTGCTTAGGGTTTAGCCAATATCCCTACTGTTGTGTTAAAACAAAGTTCCAGTAGAGTTTTCAACATTATCTGAGTTTCCTTTGATTCATTATTAAGGAGTAATTTGAGTTACGAAATGTTGAATGTTTTGATTGCAATATCCAATAGCCGTTACCCAGACATTGATTACAATTCTTTATGCCCCATTCTGGTTCTTTGTATTTTTTAATATTCATTCTTGAGCTGTGGGCATCGCTGGCAAGGCTGGGTTTTTTTTTGCCCATCCCTGGTAGCGCTTGAGAAGGGGTCTTGACTTCTCAAGCCTTCTTGACCCGCAGCTGTTTGATGCAAAAATGTTCCTTACAAGATTGCACTCTGCACATTTACTGAATGGATCTGGCACATTTAAACGGTTTTAGGGGGCTTGCTGGGCAGTTAGGTTGGTGTGGGACTGGAGTCACGTACAGGCCAGACCGGGTAAGAATGGCGGGTTTCTTTAGCTACCCGTTTAGTCCCATTTCCCTGCCCTTGGGGAACAGATAGGCGTTTCTGCGGCCGCAAACGTGACTCCAGGATGGCATGTTTCCTCCCTGGTGCTAGGGTCAAGGATGTCACGGAGCGGCTGCAGGGCATTCTGGAGGGGGAGGGTGAACAGCCAGTAGTCGTGGTCCATATCGGTACCAACGACAAAGGTTTAAAAAAAAGGGATGAGGTCCTGCAAGGTGAATTCAAGGAGTTAAGAGATAAATTAAAAAGCAGGCCCTCAAAGGTAGTGATCTCAGGGTTACTACCAGTGCCACATGCTAGTGAGGATAGGAACAGGAGAATAGACAGGATGAATGCGTGGCTGCAGGGATGTAGGAGGGAGGGATTTAGATTCCTGGGACATTGGGACCGGTTCTGGGGAAGGTGGGACCTGTACAAGCGGGACGGGTTACACCCGAGCAGGACCGGGACCAATGTCCTCGCGGGGGTGTTTGCTCGTGCTGTTGGGGAAGGTTTAAACTAGAATGGCAGGGGGATGGGAACCTGAGCGGGGAGACAGAGGAGGGGGAAACAAGGATAGAAACAAAAGACAGAAAGGGAAGAAGCAATAGTGGAAGGCAGAGAAAACAAGGGCGAAAAACAAATAGGGCCATAGTGCAAAATAAAACTAAGATGACCGGCAATCTTAATGCTAAAGGAATCAAGGGATATGGGGTACTGAGTTAGACGATCAGCCATGATCATTTTGAATGGCGGAGAAGGACTGAATGGCCTACTCTTGCTCCTATTTTCTATGTTTCATACTATTTAAATACTTCTCCATTTTCCTTCTAAAAGCTATAATGGATTCTGCTTCCCTCACATGTCCTAACAATCCTTTGAGTAAAAAAAGACAATCTCCTAATCTCACTTTTTTGGTGCTAAATTTATGCCCTTTGGATCAAAACAAATTTCACCCAAAATGGGGATTTGAGTTTCCTGGATCGTTGTACAGAGACTTTGAGGGCGTAGCGTGTGTTGCTGCAAATTCCCATTTTAAGCCAATTATTTGTCCTGCTTGCTTGCCCTACTTTGGCTTACAGTTAGAGGGCTAACTTTATGATCCGGGTGTAGTTTCCAGATTTTTGTGGTGATATTTCCAGCACTGAGTGAGCGTCCTGCAATGGTGCAATTCGGGTATATCAAAATATTGAACCATATCCAACTTGTACAGGAAGTTGGAACCAGTCCCAATGTCCCAGGCATCTAAATGTGCTGCATCAGCTTCAGTGACGTGTTGCAGGAGACGTTCCAAATGTTTAATTCTGGTTTTGTAAGAGCTGAAACCCGGTTATTGAAGAAGCTGGATCTGTTTTGCTCAGTCTGCATTGGTGATTTTGAAATCGAGAAGCGTCTGGGGGAGCATAACATCAACTATCAATCCTCAAGCGCTTTGGCCCATGTCTTAAACCCGAGGAACAAAAAAGCTGGTCTCAGTAAAAGTGATGAAGCTGTCAGATTGTCGTAAAAACCCAACTGGTTCATTAATGTCCTTTTTTAAAAAAAAAAGAAAAAAAAATTTGCATTTATATAGCGTCTTTCACTACCTCAGGATGTCCCAAAGCGCTTTACAGCCAATGAAGTAATTTTGAAGTGTAGTCACTGTTACAATGTAGGAAACGCGGCAGCCAATTTGTACACAGCAAGATCCCACAAACAGCGGAGATAATGACCAAATAATCTTTTTTTTAGTGATGTTGGTTGAGAGATAAGCAGGAACAGCAATCAGGATTTGAAACCCTTCCTAATCCTGGACACTGAGGTGCTCTGTGGTACCCCCCCCGCCGATGTCTCACTGGCTGCAAACAGTTAGCTCAGCATATCCCCAGGCTGATAGAACCTGCAGTTACGTCACACCTTTTCACGTCTCAGAAACTTCCCAAAGTATTTCACGGACAATGAACGACTTTGGATCGTAGTCACTGAACTTAATTGGAATTTTGTACACTGTATATTCCCACACGCAGCAGTGCACTGAATGACTGGGGATGCTCGGTTATCTGAGGAGACTGGAGAAGCTGGGATTGTTCCCCTTGGAGCAAAGAATGTTAAGGGGAGATTTAATACAGGAGCTCGAAATTACGAGGGGTTTTGATAGAGTAGATGGGGAGAAACTGTTTCCACTGGCAGGAGGGTCGGTAACCAGGGGATACAGATTTAAGATATTTGGCGAAAGAACCAGAGGGGAGATGAGGAGACATTTTTTTACGCAGCGAGTTGTGCTGATCTGGAACGCGCTGCCTGAAAGGGCGGTGGAAGCAGGTTCAATAATAACTTTCAAAAGGGAATTGGATAAATACTTGAAAAGGAAAAATTTACAGGGCTCTGGGGACTAATTGGACAGCCCTTTCAAAGAGCTGGCACAGGCACGATGGGCCGAATGGCCTCCTTCTGTGCTGCATGACTAGTTAATCTACTTTATTTTAGTGGTGGTGCATTGGAAGAAATGTTGGATAGAGGATCAAGAAAATGCCCTGATCTTCAAATAGTGTGGATAGGATCTTTAACGCTCGCCTTAACCACCAGAACAGACTCACAGGTCCTCGGGCATCTTCCCGGGCTGTCGGGTGCAGTTCCACAATGGATGTTGCACTTGCTCATCGGAGGAACCCCTCGAGCAGCCCCGTTTTACATTTACTGTGGGGTTTGTACCCCTTCTACCACATGAAGGTTTCTGCATCCTGGCTGTAGTGCTGAAGACTTGTGCTCCAGAACTAGCTGCGCCTCCAGCCAAGCTGTTCCAGTACAGCTACAACACTGGCATCTACCCGACAATGTGGAAAATTGCCCAGGTATGTCCTGTCCACAAAAAGCAGGACAAATCCAATCCGGCCAATTACCGCCTATCAGCCTTCTCCCAATCATCAACAAAGTGATGGAAGGTGTCGTCGACAGTGCTATCAAGCGGCACTTACTCACCAATAACCTGCTCAGCGATGCTCAGTTTGGGTTCTGCCAGAACCACTCGGCTCCAGACCTCATTACAGTCTTGATCCAAACATGGACACGAGCTGAATTCTAGAGGTGAGGTGAGAGTGACTGCCCTTGACATCAAGGCAGCATTCGACCGAGTGTGGCACCAAAGAGCCCTAGTAAAACTGAAGTCAATGGGTATCGGGGGAAAGCTCTCCAAAAGCTGGAGTCATACTGAGCACAAAGGAAGGTGGTAGTGGTTGTTGGAGGCCAATCATCTCAGCCCCAGGGCATTGCTGCAGGAGTTACTCAGGGCAGTGTCCTAGGCCCAACCATCTTCAGCTGCTTCATCAATGACCTTCCCTCCATTATAAGGTCAGAAGTGGGGCTGTTCACTGATGATTGCACAGTGTTCAGTTCCATTCGCAACCCCTCAGATAATGAAGCAGTCCGTGCCCGCATGCAGCAAGACCTGGACAACATCCAGACTTGGGCTGATAAGTGGCAAGTAACATTCGTGCCACACAAGTGCCAGGCAATGACCATCTCCAACAAGAGAGAGTCTAAACACCTCCCCTTGACGTCAATGGCATTACCATCGCTGAATCCCCCACCATCACCAAATCATCCTGGGGGTCACCATTGACCAGAAACTCAACTGGACCAGCCACATAAATGCTGTGTCTACTAGAGCAGATCAGAGGCTGGGTATTCTGCAGTGAGTGACTCACCTCCTGACTCCCCAAAGCCTCTCCGCCATCTACAAGGCACAAGTCATGGCGTGTGATGGAATACTGTCCACTTGCCTGGATGAGTGCAGCTCCAACAACGTTCAAGAAGCTCGACACCATCCAGGACAAAGCAGCCCGCTTGATTGGCACCCCATCCACCACCCTAAACATTCACTCCCTTCACCACCGGCGCACTGTGGCTGCAGTGTGTACCATCCACAGGATGCACTGCAGCAACTCGCCAAGGCTTCTTCGACAGCACCTCCCAAACCCGCGACCTCTACCACCTAGAAGGACAAGAGCAGCAGGCACATGGGAACAACACCACCTGCACGTTCCCCTCTCAAGTCACACACCATCCCGACTTGGACATTAGATCGCAGTTCCTTCATGGTCACTGGGTCAAAATCCTGGAACTCCCTAACAGCACTGTGGGAGAACCGTCACCACACGGACTGCAGCGGTTCAAGAAGGAGGCTCACCACCACCTTCTCAAGGGGCAATTAGGGATGGGCAATAAATACCGGACTTGCCAGAGATGCACATATCCTGAGATTTTTTTTCAATATGGCTGGAGGGAGGTGTTATACACCTTTTATGATGCAGAGTATAAGGGAGGGGAGGGCTTCACAGATAAATAATTCCCCGTGAAGTACCGGTGAATAACTCATATAACATGGAGAACCATTGGATGTCTGCTACTCTTTACAAGGCCACGACCTCATGAGAGGAGTTCAGATGTTACGTTATGATTGTTAATTCGGAGTTCCTGGAGATAGTTTTATTGGAGGCTGTGCCCTTGATCTGCACGTTCTGCCTCATTGAAGGTTGATGGCATCCTTGCTGATGGGCCAAGAATTGGACGGTTTGATGGGCACTCCGTGGTACTGCATGTTTTGGAGCAGGGATGGTGGGGGGAAGGTTGCAGAGGGAAACTCTGCAGAATCTTCCCTCAGGAATTGGGTTGGATAGAGTCCATGGCTGGGTGAAATGTCCATGGAAGGAATAGGCTTCAATGGGCAAATGCTCCTTTCTCCTGAGGCTGCCAATCACATCTGTCTGTCCAGTTTTCAGACCATCTGTCTTGCCCCTTTTCCCCCCTCGCCCCCTGCCCAACCCCCGCCCCTTGCTGCTTTCCCCCCTTGCCCTCTGCCTAACCCCCTTGCCCCTCTCTCTTGCCCAATCCCCCTTGACATTGAAAGTGCCAATAGTATATAAAGGACAAGAAAGCCAGTCACTATGTGCTGTTTTTTTTCTGACCTGGAGCTGGGAATTTCTATTCACCAAGTCCCTGCAAATTAGCAAGTTGCCTCTCTGAGTGACTGGTGGGGTAAATTTACCCCCTCGGGGCAGACCTGCCCTCTCTGTGAGGTCAATTTACCCTCTCTGGGGGTAGAAGGCAGACCTAACCCCCACCCCCCCTCATGCTTCGTTGCAACCCTCTGGGCTCTTCCTTAAAGTCAGAACACTTTCAGTTTCGTTTCTCTATTGGGAGCAGAATGGCCGGGAAAGCAGGTGAGTGGAATCAGCCTGTGCCCCATTCTCTTGCCCCTCTGCCCCCTCCCCTCTCTCCTTTCGCCCCCTGCCGAACCCCCTTGCCCCTCTCTCTTGCCCCTCTCCCTTGCTTGCCCCTCTCTCCCTCTCTCTCCCCCTCTTTCTCCTCTCTCCCTCTCTCTCCTCTCTCCCTCTTTTTCTCCTCTCCCCCCTCCCTCTCCCCCCAATCCCCCTCTCCTCTCTTTCTCCTCTCCTCTCCCCCTCTCTCTTGCCCCTCTCTCCCTCTCTTTCTCCTCTCCCTCTCTCCCCCCTCTCCCCCTCTCCTCTCTTTCTCCTCTCCCCCTCTCCCTCTCTCTCTTGCCCCTCTCTCATTCTCTTTCTCCTCTCCCTCTCTCCCCCCTCTCCCCTCTTTCTCCTCTCTCCTCTCCCCCTCTCCCTCTCTCCCCCCTTTCCCTTGCCCCTCTCTCCCTCTCTCTCCTCTCTCTCTCTCCCCCTCTCCCATGCCCCTCTCTCCCCCCCAATCCCCCTCTCCTCTCCCTCTCTCCCCCCTCTCCCCCCCCCAATCCCCCTCTCCCCCTAGCTGAGCCCTGGTTGCTGTTCAGTGCCGGCTCCGCTCCGCTCCATTCATTTCCTGGGCTCTTGGCTGCTCCTGCACCGCTGGCTCGGGCTCAGCCAGCTGTTGTGCGGCTGGAGACCGTCTCCCGGGTCCCAGCTGTTCACCCCCCCTCCTCCCCAGCGAGTGCAGCCCCTGGACTATCCGCGGACAGGGTGCAGAGCTCGGCTCAGCCTCTGCTTTGGGGACCGGGGACCATGGATTTCCATCAGAGACACATTCTGCTAATCGACCAAGAGTTTGTTCTCAGCCACAAACTCCGCCTGCTCTCTCCTCCTCCTCCTCAGTGTGTTGAGTCTGTCAGCTTAACACTCCTGTCATCTTCACCATCGCTTTCTGCTGGTACCTTCTGTGTCTTTCTCATTCATTCAGAGAGGTCACGATGAACCTTGTGCGGAACCACAAGAGATGGGTGAGATCCTGAATGAATATTTCACATCGGTATTTACGGTTGAGAAAGGCATGGATGTTAGGGAACTTGGGGAAATAAATAGTGATGTCTTGAGGAGTGTACATATTACAGAGAGGGAGGTGCTGGAAGTCTTAACGCGCATCAAGGTAGATAAATCTCCGGGACCTGATGAAATGTATCCCAGGACGTTATGGGAGGTTAGGGAGGAAATTGCGGGTCCCCGAGCAGAGATATTTGAATCATCCACCGCTACAGGTGAGGTGCCTGAAGATTGGAGGGTAGCAAATGTTGTGCCTTTGTTTAAGAAGGGCGGCAGGGAAAAGCCTGGGAACTACAGACCGGTGAGCCTGACATCTGTAGTGGGTAAGTTGTTAGAGGGTATTCTGAGGGACAGGATCTGCAGGCATTTGGAGAGGCAGGGACTGATTAGGAACAGTCAGCATGGTTTTGTGAGAGGAAAATCATGTCTCACGAATTTGATTGAGTTTTTTGAAGGGGTAACCAAGAAGATAGATGAGGGCTGTGCAGTAGACGTGGTCTACATGGACTTCAGCAAAGCCTTTGACAAGGTACCGCATGGTAGGTTGTGACATAAGGTTAAATCTCATGGGATCCAAGGTGAGGTAGCCAATTGGATACAACATTGGCTTGACGACAGAAGACAGAGGGTGGCTGTAGAGGGTTGTTTTTCAAACTGGAGGCCTGTGTCCAGCGGTGTGCCTCAGGGATCGGTGCTGGGTCCGCTGTTATTTGTTATTTATATTAATGATTTGGATGAGAATTTAGGAGGCATGGTTAGTAAGTTTGCAGATGACACCAAGATTGGTGGCATTGTGGACAGTGAAGAAGGTTATCTAGGATTGCAACGGGATCTTGATAAATTGGGCCAGTGGGCCGATGAATGGCAGATGGAGTTTAATTTAGATAAATGTGAGGTGATGCATTTTGGTAGATCGAATCGGGCCAGGACCTACTCCGTTAATGGTAGGGCGTTGGGGAGAGTTATAGAACAAAGAGATCTAGGAGTACAGGTTCATAGCTCCTTGAAAGTGGAGTCACAGGTGGATAGGGTGGTGAAGAAGGCATTCGGCATGCTTGGTTTCATTGGTCAGAACATTGAATGCAGGAGTTGGGATGTCTTGTTGAAGTTGTGCAGGGCATTGGTGAGGCCACACTTGGAATACTGTGTACAGTTCTGGTCACCCTACTATAGAAAGGATATTATTAAACTAGAAAGAGTGCAGAAAAGATTTACTAGGATGCTACCGGGACTTGATGGTTTGACTTATAGGGAGAGGTTAGACAGACTGGGACTTTTTTCCCTGGAGAGTAGGAGGTTAAGGGGTGATCTTATAGAAGTCTATAAAATAATGAGGGGCATAGTTAAGGTAGTCAAAATCTTTTCCCAAAGGTAGGGGAGTCTATAACGAGGGGGCATAGATTTAAGGTGAGAGGGGAGAGATACAAAAGGGTCCAGAGGGGCAATTTTTTCACTCAAAGGGTGGTGACTGTCTGGAACAAGCTGCCAGAGGCAGTAGTAGAGGCGGGTACAATTTTGTCTTTTAAAAAGCATTTGGACAGTTACATGGGTAAGATGGGTATAGAGGGATATGGGCCAAGTGCAGGCAATTGGGACTAGCTTAGTGGTATAAACTGGGCGACATGGACATGTTGGGCCGAAGGGCCTGTTTCCATGTTGTAACTTCTATGATACTGGTTTGGCCACAACTGGAGTATTGTGTCCAATTCTGGGCACTGCACTTTAGGAAAGATGTGAAAACCTTAGAGAGGGTGCAGAAGAGATTTACTAGAGAGATTCCTGGGATGAGGGACTTCAGTTACATGGATAAACTGGAGAAGCTGGGGTTGTTCTCCTCGGAACAGAGAAGTTTGCGAGGAGATTTTATCGAGGTGTTCAAAATCATTGGGATGAGGGGGTGGATATATGAGGAGAGGTTGAGTAGATTGGGACTCTACTCATTGGAGTTCAGAAGAATGAGAGGCGATCTTATTGAAACATAGAAGATTGTGAAGGGGCTTGATCGGGTGGATGCGGTAAGGATGTTCCCAAGGATGGGTGAAACTAGAACTAGGGGGCATAATCTTAGAATAAGGGGCTGCTCTTTCAAAACTGAGATGAGGAGAAACTTCTTCACTCAGAGGGTAGTAGGTCTGTGGAATTTGCTGCTCCAGGAAGCTGTGGAAGCTACATCATTAAATAAATTTCAAACAGAAACTAGGCGTGTGGATGAGGGTAACGCAGTGGATGTGGTATACATGGATTTCAGTAAGGCCTTCGATAAAGTCCCCCACAGGAGACTGGTCAAGAAGGTACGAGCCCATGGAATCCAGGGTGCCTTGGCACTTTGGATACAAAACTGGCTTAGTGGCAGAAGGCAGAGGGTGATGGTCGAAGGTTGTTTTTGTGACTGGAAGCCTGTGGCCAGTGGGGTACCACAGGGATCGGTGCTGGGGCCCTTGCTGTTTGTGGTCTACATTAATGACTTGGATATGAATGTAAAAGGTATGATCAGTAAGTTCGCTGATGATACAAAAATTGGTAGGGTGGTAAATAGCGAGGAGGATAGCCTCAGTCTGCAGGACGATATAGATGGGTTGGTCAGATGGGCGGAACAGTGGCAAATGGAATTTAACCCGGAAAAGTGCGAGGTGATGCACTTTGGAGGGACTAACAAGGCAAGGGAATACACAATGAATGGGAGGACCCTAGGCAAGACAGAGGGTCAGAGGGATCTTGGTGTGCAAGTTCACAGATCCCTGAAGGCGGCGGAACAGGTAGATAAGGTGGTAAAGAAGGCATATGGGATACTTGCCTTTATTAGCCGAGGCAAAGAATATAAGAGCAAGGAGGTTATGATGGAGCTGTATAAAACACTGGTTAGGCCACAGCTGGAGTACTGTGTGCAGTTCTGGTCGCCACACTACAGGAAGGATGTGATCGCTTTGGAGAGGGTGCAGAGGAGATTCACCAGGATGTTACCAGGGCTGGAGCGCTTCAGCTATGAAGAGAGACTGGGAAGATTGGGTTTGTTTTCCTTGGAGCAGAGGAGGCTGAGGGGGGACATGATTGAGGTGTACAAAATTATGAGGGGCACAGATAGGATGGATACTAAGGAGCTTTTTCCCTTCGTTGAGGGTTCTATAACAAGGGGACATAGATTCAAGGTAAAAGGCGGGAGGTTTAGAGGGGATTTGAGAAAGAACTTTTTCACCCAGAGGGTGGTTGGAGTCTGGAACTCACTGCCTGAAAGGGTTGTGGAGGCAGGAACCCTCACAACATTCAAGAAGCATTTGGATGAGCACTTGAAATGCCATAGCATACAAGGCTACGGACCAAATGCTGGAATATGGGATTAGAGTAGACAGGGCTGATGGCCGGCGCGGACACGATGGGCCGAAGGGCCTCTATCCGTGCTGTATAACTCTATGACTCTATGAGAAATCGACAGTTTCCTCGAAGTAAAGGGAATTAGGGGTTACGGGGAGCGGGCAGGAAATTGGACATGAATTTAGATTTGAGGTTAGGATCAGATCAGCCATGATCTTATTGAATGGCGGAGCAGGCTCGAGGGGCCGATTGGCCTACTCCTGCTCCTATTTCTTATGTTCTTATGTTCTTATCATGAAGGGTCTAGACAGAGTAGATAGAGAGAAACTGTTCCCATTGGCGGAAGGGTCAAAAACTAGAGGACATAGATTTAAGGTGATTGGCAAAAGAACCAAAGGTGACATGAGGAAAAACTTCTTCACACAGCGAGCGGTTAGGATCTGGAATGCACTGCCCGAGGGGGTGGTGGAGGCAGATTCAATCATGGCCTTCAAAAGGGAACTGGATAAGTACTTGAAAGGAAAAAATGTGCAGGGCTACGGGGATAGGGCGGGGGAGTGGGACTAGCTGGATTGTTCTTGCAGAGAGCTAGCATGGACTCGATGGGCCGAATGGCCTCCTTCCATGCTGTAACCTTTCTATGATTCTATAATTCTGTGTGCTCATCGTTCCCTCTGTGTTGTGATTGACTCACTGTCTCCGTTGGGTAGGAAGAAAACTCGTCTGGGAAACACTCTACAAATTAGAGAATCCCACTCCCTGCTCCCAATCTCCTGTTTTCTGATTGTTTTGATACAAAGCAATCCCATCAAATATTGGCACCTGAATCAAATCTCCCGCTCCCCTGGAATCCAAATTGCTTATAGGTGACTCCACAGAGTCAGGAGAGTGAGGAGCCAAGTGAAGACCGAGAGCAACGAGAGAGTAGGGAGAGACAGAAAGTGTAGATTAGGCAGGAGATGAAGGGGAGTGGAGAGATAGGGGCAGGGGGCAGGGGGCAGGGAGATGGGGCAGGGAGATAGGGGCAGGGGCAGAGAGATGGAGCGGGGAGATAGGGGCAGGGAGAGGGGAGATAGAGGCAGGAGGCAGAGAGATGGAGCGGGGAGATAGGGGCAGGGAGAGGGGAGATAGGGGCAGGGGGCAGAGAGATGGGGCGAGGGCAGGGAGAATTGGGCAGGGGGTGAGGAGATAGGGGCAGGGAGAGGGGAGATAGGGGCAGGGGGCAGAGAGATGGGGCGAGGGCAGGGAGAATTGGGCAGGGGGTGAGGAGATAGGGGCAGGGGGCAGGGAGATGGGGTGGGGGAAAAGGGCAGGGAGATGGGGCAGGGAGTGGGGAGAGGGGAGATAGGGGCAGGGAGAGGGGGTGGGGGATAGGGGCAGGGAGAGGGGGTGGGGGATAGGGGCAGGGAGATGGGGTGGGGGATAGGGGCAGGGAGATGGGGTGGGGGATAGGGGCAGGGAGATGGGGTGGGGGATAGGGGCAGGGAGATGGGGTGGGGGAAAAGGGCAGGGAGATGGGGCAGGGAGTGGGGAGAAGGGGGCTGGGGGCAGGGAGAGGGGGTGGGGGCTGGGGGCAGGGAGAGGGGGTGGGGGATAGGGGCAGGGAGATGGGGTGGGGGATAGGGGCAGGGAGATGGGGTGGGGGATAGGGGCAGGGAGATGGGGTGGGGGAAAAGGGCAGGGAGATGGGGCAGGGAGTGGGGAGAAGGGGGCTGGGGGCAGAGAGATGGGGAGATGGGGGCGGGGAGAATTGGGCAGGGGGTGGGGAGATGGGGGCAGGGAGTAAGGAGCAGCCATGGGGCAATGGGAGCCAAGGGGAGGGAGTATAAGATGGAGATCACTGATTGCGTTTGAAAGTGTTAATTTCAATCTGTTGATACAACAGAAGCAATTTGTTGGGGAGAGAGAGCGGGGAAAAGGGACTGGTTTCGAGATAGATCAGGAAGAGGGGAATAGTTTGGAGAGAGCAGGAAAAGGAGATTAGTTTAGAGAGAGAGCAGGAAGATGGGATTCTGATAAATCAGCCCCCAAGAGGGACTTAACTTCATCAGAGACAGAAAGGGCCTCCCCTCATGTTAATATTATCTACCTTTCTGTCTCTGTAAAACACTGGCTGATTCTCCACTTTTCCCGTTGGGTGTAAGATGGGTGTTAGTGGATTATCGCCCGATTTACACTCACCCGTTTTACACTGGCCCGATTATTGTCAATGAGAAGGGACGTGATGTGAAACAGGCAGCTGATCCACTAACGCCAGTGGGAAAAGGGAGCATCCCCCCTTATATTTTTTGTGCTATATCTAGCCAGCATTTTATAAATATCATTTTTTTAAAAAAAATCAATTTGGGTACAAGAAATGCTGGGGAATGAATCTCGGAGGAATTCCAGAAGCCCCTGTGAGCTTTGCGCCAGATTTTAATGAACTGTTTTAAGCTGTAATTTTTTTTCAGAGCAAAACCAGTGTGGCGAACAAATGTCAGGGAAAGAAGTGGACCTGTCTAAGAGACGTCTGAAGTTCATCCCAGAAGGTACCCTGCAAGACCCACAGATTATTCATCTCAATTTAGACCGCAACAGACTGAAGAATCTCTCTGGCCTTTCGCAACTGAGCAATTTGAAGATACTCATACTGTCTAAAAATGAATTGATGGAGTTTCCCTCAGAAATTGTGACCCTTCGATGCCTTGAGAAACTTTATTTAAACCAGAACAAAATCCAGAAAGTCACGGAGAACATTTTCCCCCGTCTGTCCGTCCTGAAGCAGCTTAAACTCAACAACAATCACCTGGCTGACATTCCGGGCGACCTCTGCTGTTGTAAACATCTTTTCTATCTAAACCTCTCTCACAACCTTATAAAGGAAGTTCCCGAAACGATTGCCAAACTAGGAAAGCTCGAAGAATTTTACATCGAGAACAATAAGTTGCGTGAACTTCCTCCTGAGCTGTTTGACAACAGGGCGCTGAGAAAATTCAGCGCCCGGAACAACTGTCTGAGGGAACCTCCCGATGAGGTGTGTGCAGGGGGACTGCAGCAAATCCGCAGTTACTTCAAACAGCTCCGGACAAGCGAGTCCAAAGAGGACAAACGGATCAAGACCATGTTTCTCGGAGCATCGATGGCGGGAAAGTCAACTCTGAGTAAAAGTTTGACCAAGAGGGAACTCGTGACGATCGCTGAGAAGGACAGGACGACCGGGATTGAGATTAACGAGTTTCAGATCGAAGATTTCTCCTTCTTGTGCTGGGATTTCGCTGGGCAGCAGGAGTATTACCTGACCCACCATGTGTTCATCACACCGCAGGCCCTGGTTATACTAGTTATTGACTTGCACAGGTGAGCTGAAGGCCAGGATTGAAGTCCCTGAAGGTTGACCGGGCTCCCGATCTGCTCCAAGCACTGGTTTATTTTTTAATTACAGTAGTTCTTTTTCAAAATATATTCTCAAACAGCCCGGTGTCCCAATGATGAAATGCACCTCCCAGAATGATCCCAAGTCCGAATGACCAGGAACGCCTCAGGTTCATTTGGGAAACTGCACTTTGCCTAATCACTGAGCTAGGAGTGGAAATCTGCCAAATCTCCCCGATCAATATCCAATGGTCGCTGGCCATTCCTTCCTATATTCCTTCTCCCTATCTCCCATTTCTCATTTCCTCTCTCTCTCTCTCCTGGTCTCATTCCCTCTCTCATTTCTTGTCCCCACCCTCTCCCTGTCTCATTCTGATCCCTATCTTCTTGCCTGATTCCCTCCTTCAATCTGCTTCTCATTCCCTTCCTTTCTTCCCACCTTCATTATTTCCTCTACTCTCCCTCTTCCTCGCTTTCACTCTCCCTCCATCTCTCATTCCCTTTCTCTTATTGTCTCCCTCACACCCTCTACCTTTTCTTAAACAAGATCAGCAAATTCTTTGTGTTTATGAGTCTCCTATTTGGATCTTTTTCACTTTGTGTACTACAGCTGACTGTTCACACTTTTGATAGCCATGTTCCAGTATCACAGTGTTAGTGTCACAGTGTTCCAGTGTCACAGTGTTAGTGTCACAGTGTTCCAGTGTCACAGTGTTCCAGTGTCACAGTGTTCCAGTATCACAGTGTTAGTGTTCCAGTGTCACAGTGTTAGTGTCCCATTGTCACAGTGTTAGTGTCACAGTGTTCCAGTGTCACAGTGTTCCAGTGTCACAGTGTTAGTGTCACAGTGTTCCAGTGTCACAGTGTTAGTGTCACAGTGTTCCAGTGTCACAGTGTTAGTGTCACAGTGTTCCAGTGTCACAGTGTTAGTGTCACAGTGTTCCAGTGTCACAGTGTTAGTGTCACAGTGTTCCAGTGTCACAGTGTTAGTGTCCCATTGTCACAGTGTTAGTGTCACAGTGTTCCAGTGTCACAGTGTTAGTGTCACAGTGTTAGTGTCACAGTGTTCCAGTATCACAGTGTTAGTGTCCCATTGTCACAGTGTTAGTGTCACAGTGTTCCAGTGTCACAGTGTTAGTGTCACAGTGTTCCAGTGTCACAGTGTTAGTGTCCCAGTGTCACAGTGTTAGTGTCACAGTGTTAGTGTCACAGTGTTAGTGTCACAGTGTTAGTGTCACAGTGTTCCAGTGTCACAGTGTTAGTGTCACAGTGTTCCAGTGTCACAGTGTTCCAGTGTCACAGTGTTAGTGTCACAGTGTTCCAGTGTCATAGTGTTAGTGTCACAGTGTTAGTGTCACAGTGTTCCAGTGTCACAGTGTTCCAGTGTCACAGTGTTAGTGTCACAGTGTTAGTGTCACAGTGTTCCAGTGTCACAGTGTTAGTGTCACAGTGTTCCAGTGTCACAGTGTTAGTGTCACAGTGTTCCAGTGTCACAGTGTTCCAGTGTCACAGTGTTAGTGTCACAGTGTTCCAGTGTCACAGTGTTAGTGTCCCTGTATTAGCAAAAAATATAAAAACAGATAGCAAGAGTTTCTACAGTTATCTAAAAAGAAAAAGGGTGGCTAAGGCAAATGTAGGTCCCTGAGAGGATGAGACCGGGAAATTAATGGTGGGAAACATGGAGATGGCAAAAATGCTGAACAAATATTTTGTTTCAGTCTTTACGGTAGAGGACACTAAGAATATCCCAACACTGGACAAACAGGGGGCTCTAGGGGGGGAGGAGCTAAATACGATTAAAATCACTAAGGAATTGGTACTCAGTAAATTAATGGGACTCAAGGCGGATAAATCCCCTGGACCTGATGGCTTACATCCGAGGGTCTTGAGGGAAGTGGCAGGAGGGATTGTGGATGCTTTGGTAATAATTTTCCAAAATTCTCTGGACTCGGCAAAGGTCCTGGCAGATTGGAAAACTGCTAATGTAACACCCTTATTTAAAAAGGGTAGTAGGCAGAAGGCTGGAAATTATAGGCCAGTTAGCCTAACATCTGTGGTGGGTAAAATTTTGGAGTCTATTATTAAGGAGACAGTAGCAGAACATTTGGATAAACATAATTTAATAGGACAAAGTCAGCATGGCTTTATGAAGGGGAAGTCATGTCTGACAAATTTGCTTGAGTTCTTTGAGGATATAACGTACAGGGTGGATAAAGGGGAACCAGTGGACGTAGTGTATTTAGACTTCCAGAAGGCATTCGACAAGGTGCCACATAAAAGATTATTGCTCAAGATAAAGAATCACTGGATTGGGGGTAATATTCTGGCATGGGTGGAGGATTGGTTATCTAACAGGAAGCAGAGAGTTGGGATAAATGGTACATTCTCGGACTGGCAACCAGTAGCCAGTGGTGTTCCGCAGGGGTCGGTGCTGGGTCCCCAACTCTTTACAATCTATATTAACGATTTGGAGGAGGGGACCGAGTGTAACATATCAAAATTTGCAGATGATACAAAGGTGGGAGGGAAAGTAGAGAGTGAGGAGGACATAAAAAACCTACAAGGGGATATAGACAGGCTGGGTGAGTGGGCGGAGATTTGGCACATGCAATACAATATTGGAAAATGTGAGGTTATGCACTTTGGCAGGAAAAATCAGAGAGCAAGTTATTATCTTAATGGCGAGAAACTGGAAAGTACTGCAGTACAAAGGGATCTGGGGGTCCCAGTGCAAGAAAATCAAAAAGTTAGTATGCAGGTGCAGCAGGTGATCAAGAAGGCCAACGGAATGTTGGCTTTTATTGCTCGGGGGATAGAATATAAAAACAGGGAGGTATTGCTGCAGTTATATAAGGTATTGGTGAGACCGCACCTGGAATACTGCATACAGTTTTGGTGTCCATACTTAAGAAAAGACATACTTGTTCTCGAGGCAGTACAAAGAAGGTTCACTTGGTTAATCCCGGGGATGAGGGGGCGGACATATGAGGAGAGGTTGAGTAGATTGGGACTCTACTCATTGGAGTTCAGAAGAATGAGAGGCGATCTTATTGAACCATATCAGATTGTGAAGGGGCTTGATCGGGTGGATGCGGTAAGGATGTTCCCAAGGATGGGTGAAACTAGAACGAGGGGGCATAATCTTAGAATAAGGGGCTGCTCTTTCAAAACTGAGATGAGGAGAAACTTCTTCACTCAGAGGGTGGTAGGTCTGTGGAATTTGCTGCCCCAGGAAGCTGTGGAAGCTACATCATTAAATAAATTTAAAACAGAAATAGACAGTTTCCTAGAAGTAAAGGGAATTAGGGGTTACGGGGAGCGGGCAGGAAATTGGACATGAATTTAGATTTGAGGTTAGGATCAGATCAGCCATGATCTTATTGAATGGCGGAGCAGGCTCGAGGGGCCGATTGGCCCACTCCTGCTCCTATTTCTTATGTTCGTATGTCAGTGTTCCAGGTCCCAGTGCCACAGTGTTCCAGTGTCCCAGTGTTAGTGCCGCAGTGTTCCAGTGTCCCAGTGTTAGTGCCACAGTGTTCCAGTGTCCCAGTGTTAGTGCCACAGTGTTCCAGTGTCCCAGTGAAGGGCTGAATAACGCAGCTGTGAGGTTGGATGAATATTCTGGAGGTTTGCTCATTTACCTTGTGGGGAGCGAGGAGTGTTTATACTCCTGACAGGAGACTAACTGTGCAGGATAGAGTCCATGATAGGTAGAGTAGACAATACATGTGGAAAGAGTGAGTTTGATGGGCTGAATGGTCAATTCTCATCCCATGCCTTGTTTTGTCTTTAAGTGATGGTTGGTATTTCCTTCCCAGGTACGAGATGGACGACAAGGACTCCTTCAAGGACCTGGTCGGCTTTTGGATCAACAACATTTTGATGCGAGTCCCAGATTCCGTTGTACTTCCCATCGGGAGTCACGTGGACCACTGTGATAAGGAAGAGGCCGAGAGGAAGAAGAAGGACATTGAGGAAAAGATCAAGGAGATGTTGATTGAGAGACAAGAGAACTTGAATCTGCGTCTGGAGAAGCTAAAGGACAACTCCCAGTGCGAATTGTACAGTGACCAGGCGAACAAACTCTGCGATTTAGCCGACTACAGTTTGAAGGTACCGTCCTAAGCTAAAGTAGGAAAGGGTTAATGTTCGATACTCAGACCCTGGCCTGCGACCCACGTCCACCTCACAGGTGGGCCACCCTCTAAAGATACACCACATCCTGCCTGAGCCCGAGGCCTGGGAACTCCTGGGTTAGGAATTCCCTGACTCTCGTTCCATCCCCCTGCCCATCATTTGCCCTGTGAGGAGGGGCAGACACAGGTTACAGCAATCCAGGCCACAAGTCGCCAGGTTTATTCAACTCAGCTTCTGTACTTTGTACAGTGTGATTTGAACTCATGACCTCTGGTTTGCTAGCCCAGCGCCGTAGACACTAAGCTACTGTACCCTCCCTCCTCCCTTCCTTCCTCCCCTTTCTCCCTCCTTCCTTCCCTCCCTCCTCCCTTCCTTCCTTCCCTTTCTCCCTCCTTCCTTCCCTCCCTTCCTTCCTTCCCTTTCTCCCTACTTCCTTCCCTCCCTTCCTTCCCTCCTTTCTTCCTTCCCTCCTTTCTTCCTTCCCTCCTTTCTTCCCTCCCTCCTTTCTTCCCTCCCTCCTTCCCTTTCTCCCTCCTTCCCTTTCTCCCTCCTTCTCTTTCTCCCTCCCTCCCTTTCTCCCTCCTTCCCTCCTTCCCTCCCTCATTCCCTTTCTCCTTCCTTCCCTCATTCCCTTTCTCCTTCCTTCCCTCATTCCCTTTCTCCTTCCTTCCCTCCTTCCTTCCCTCCCTCCTCCCCTTTCTCCCTCCTTCCCTCCCTCCTTCCCTCCCTCATTCCCTTTCTCCCTCCTTCCTTCACTCCCTCCTTCCCCTTTTCCCTTCTTCCCCTTTTCCCTTCTTCCCCTTTTCCCTTCTTCCCCTTTTCCCTCCTTCCCCTTTTCCCTCCTTCCTTCTCTCCCTCCCTTCCCTCCCTCCTTCCTTCCCTCCCCCCTTCCCTTTCTCCCTCCTTCCTTCCCTCCCTCCTTCCCTCTCTCCCTCCTTCCCTCCCTCCTTCTCTCCCAGATGTAAACCAATGAAAGGTTGAACTAAAGTAGATATTTGCCCTGGCAGGTTTTGGATCTTATTCCCATTGATTGCACTCAATATGATGATATAAACAAAGTCCGATGTCAGATTCTGGAATCAGTTCGGAATGAGGATATTTTCCCAAATGCAATCCGGAAACTTCCAATCATTTACAAAGTGGTGGAACAAGCAATTACAGAACTCACTGAAACGCAAGAAATTCCTGAACACGGTATGAGTTTGTCATTTTACACGCTGCCTTTTTCCAGTCTCGACCTGCCATTTGCAATTGGTCACAGCATGGAAACCACGATCTGCTTTTTCTCCTCTTTGTTCTGCCAAATTTCCCTCCCCTTCTCCTTTGAAGGTGCCAACTCTCACTGGGGTCCAGTTCCACAGACACTGACTCTCACTGGGGTCCAGTTCCACAGACACTGACTCTCACTGGGGTCCAGTTCCACAGACACTGACTCTCACTGGGGTACAGTTCCACAGACACTGACTCTCACTGGGGTCCAGTTCCACAGACACTGACTCTCACTGGGGTCCAGTTCCACAGACACTGACTCTCACTGGGGTCCAGTTCCACAGACACTGACTCTCACTGGGGTACAGTTCCACAGACACTGACTCTCACTGGGGGACAGTTCCACAGACACTGACTCTCACTGGGGTACAGTTCCACAGACACTGACTCTCACTGGGGTCCAGTTCCACAGACACTGACTCTCACTGGGGTCCAGTCCCACAGACACTGACTCTCACTGGGGTACGGGTCCCACAGACACTGACTCTCACTGGGGTCCAGTTCCACAGACACTGACTCTCACTGGGGTCCAGTCCCACAGACACTGACTCTCACTGGGGTACGGGTCCCACAGACACTGACTCTCACTGGGGTACAGTCCCACAGACACTGACTCTCACTGGGGTCCAGTCCCACAGACACTGACTCTCACTGGGGTCCAGTCCCACAGACACTGACTCTCACTGGGGTCCAGTTCCACAGACACTGACTCTCACTGGGGTCCAGTTCCACAGACACTGACTCTCACTGGGGTCCAGTTCCACAGACACTGACTCTCACTGGGGTCCAGTTCCACAGACACTGACTCTCACTGGGGTCCAGTTCCACAGACACTGACTCTCTCTGGGGTCCAGTCCCACAGACACTGACTCTCACTGGGGTACAGTTCCACAGACACTGACTCTCACTGGGGTCCAGTTCCACAGACACTGACTCTCACTGGGGTCCAGTTCCACAGACACTGACTCTCACTGGGGTACAGTTCCACAGACACTGACTCTCACTGGGGTCCAGTTCCACAGACACTGACTCTCACTGGGGTCCAGTTCCACAGACACTGACTCTCACTGGGGTCCAGTTCCACAGACACTGACTCTCACTGGGGTACAGTTCCACAGACACTGACTCTCACTGGGGTCCAGTTCCACAGACACTGACTCTCACTGGGGTCCAGTTCCACAGACACTGACTCTCACTGGGGTACAGTTCCACAGACACTGACTCTCACTGGGGTACAGTTCCACAGACACTGACTCTCACTGTGGTCCAGTCCCACAGACACTGACTCTCACTGGGGTACAGTTCCACAGACACTGACTCTCACTGGGGTACGGGTCCCACAGACACTGACTCTCACTGGGGTACAGGTCCCACAGACACTGACTCTCACTGGGGTCCAGTTCCACAGACACTGACTCTCACTGGGGTACAGTTCCACAGACACTGACTCTCACTGGGGTACAGTTCCACAGACACTGACTCTCACTGGGGTACAGTTCCACAGACACTGACTCTCACTGTGGTACGGGTCCCACAGACACTGACTCTCACTGGGGTACGGGTCCCACAGACACTGACTCTCACTGGGGTCCAGTTCCACAGACACCGACTCTCACTGGGGTCCAGTCCCACACACACTGACTCTCACTGGGGTACAGTTCCACAGACACTGACTCTCACTGGGGTCCAGTCCCACAGACACTGACTCTCACTGGGGTCCAGTTCCACAGACACTGACTCTCACTGGGGTACAGTCCCACAGACACCGACTCTCACTGGGGTACGGGTCCCCCCGACACTGACTCTCACTGGGGTACGGGTCCCACAGACACTGACTCTCCCTGGGGTACGGGTCCCACAGACACTGACTCTCACTGGGGTACGGGTTCCACAGACACTGACTCTCACTGGGGTACGGGTCCCACAGACACTGACTCTCACTGGGGTACGGGTCCCACAGACACCGACTCTCACTGGGGTACGGGTCCCACCGACACTGACTCTCAAAGGGGTACGGGTCCCACAGACACTGACTCTCACTGGGGTACGGGTCCCACAGACACTGACTCTCACTGGGGTACGGGTCCCACAGACACCGACTCTCACTGGGGTACGGGTCCCACAGACACCGACTCTCACTGGGGTACGGGTCCCCCCGACACCGACTCTCACTTTTTCTTTTCTTGAAACAGGAATCGTGTCACTTGAAGAATTATTAATGAAGCTGAAGTCTCACAACGTTGACAGCGAGAACCTGAAATACATTCTGAGTTACCTGCACCAGATTGGGTTAATTATGTGGTACCAGGATGTGCAATCTCTGGAAGGAATTCTCTTCCTGAAGCCAGCGGTTCTCATCACTTTGTTTAAGGTGGGTTTGAGGTGGGTGGTACCACCTCTGGATGGAGATCTTGCAGTCTCCCCTTTCACCATCGGAGCTAAAATATTCAATTTTGTTTTAAATATTTAACTTTTGAATGAAAATTTGCTTTTGGTTTTTATTGCTGCCTTCTTCAAATCAACAGGTAATGCACATGAGGGCACGCCAGCTGTGTGAGGAGGGGGGGCACGCCAGCTGTGTGAGGAGGGGGGCACGCCAGCTGTGTGAGGAGGGGGGCACGCCAGCTGTGTGAGGGGGGGCACGCCAGCTGTGTGAGGAGGGGGGCGCGCCAGCTGTGTGAGGAGGGGGGCGCGCCAGCTGTGTGAGGAGGGGCGGCACGCCAGCTGTGTGAGGGGGGGGGCACGCCAGCTGTGTGAGGAGGGGGGCACGCCAGCTGTGTGAGGGGGCGCGCCAGCTGTGTGAGCGGGGGCACGCCAGCTGTGTGAGGAGGGGGGCGCGCCAGCTGTGTGAGGGGGGGCGCGCCAGCTGTGTGAGGGGGGGGGCGCGCCAGCTGTGTGAGGGGGGGCACGCCAGCTGTGTGAGGGGGGGGCACGCCAGCTGTGTGAGGGGGGGCACGCCAGCTGTGTGAGGGGGGGGCACGCCAGCTGTGTGAGGGGGCGCGCCACCTGTGTGAGGGGGCGCGCCGGCTCTGTGAGGGGGGCGCCAGCTGTGTGAGGGGTGCGCGCCAGCTGTGTGAGGGGGCGCGCCAGCTGTGTGAGGGGGGCACGCCAGCTGTGTGAGGGGGGCACGCCAGCTGTGTTAGGGGGCACGCCAGCTGTGTGAGGGGGGCACGCCAGCTGTGTTAGGGGGCACGCCAGCTGTGTGAGGGGGGCGCGCCGGCTCTGTGAGGGGGGCGCCAGCTGTGTGAGGGGTGCGCGCCAGCTGTGTGAGGGGGCGCGCCAGCTGTGTTAGGGGGCACGCCAGCTGTGTTAGGGGGCACGCCAGCTGTGTGAGGGGGGGCACGCCAGCTGTGTGAGGGGGGGGGCGCGCCAGCTGTGTGAGGGGGGCACGCCAGCTGTGTTAGGGGGGGGGCGCCAGCTGTGTTAGGGGGCACGCCGGCTCTGTGAGGGGGGGGCGCGCCAGCTGTGTGAGGGGGGCACGCCAGCTGTGTGAGGGGTATGCCAGCTGTGACCCGGCTTCTCTTCACTACGAACCGTCACATCCAATAAGTGCGAGGAGCTCATGGACTTCTTTGTCATTAAGATTGAGACCATCCGTTCAGCTGCCTCTGCTGCTTTCCTCCCTTCTCCTAGCCCACCGAGCCAAACTTCCCCTACGGTTCCCCCCTGCCCTACCGCTGAACTCGCATCTTTGTCTAGTTTCTCTCCTATCTCCCCTCATGCCCTCTCCAAGCTCATCTTGACCATGAGACCCACCTCCTGCTCCCTCAACCCTATTCCCACCAAGTTGCTGACCACCCAACTTCCCTTCCTGGCCCCTGTGTTAGCTAATATTGTTAACGGTTCCCTCTCCTCGGGTACTCCATCCCTCTCCCCGGCCACTGTCTGAGGCTGAACCACACCATTCGCAACCTTGGCGTCCCATTTGACCCTGAGATGAGCTTCCGACCCCATATCTGCTCCATCACCGAGACCGCCTACTTCCACCTCTGTAACATCGCCCGTCCCTGCCCCTGCCGCAGCTCATCCGCTTCTGTAACCCTCATCCGTGCCTTTGTTACCTCCAGACTGGACTATTCCAATGATCTCCTGGCCGGCCTCCATTCTCCCACCCTCCGTAAACTTGAGCTCATCCAAAACTCTGCTGCCCCCGTATCCTAACTCGCACCAAGTCCTGTTCACCCATCACCCCCTGTGCTCCCGATCTGGGAACGCCTCGATTTTAAAATTCTCATCCTTGTTTTCAAATCCCTCTATGGCCTCGCCCCCCTCCCTATCTCTGTAACCTCCTCCAGCCCTACAACCTTCCGAGATCTCTACACTCCTCCAATTCTGGCCTCTTGCTCATCCCCGATTTCCATCGCTCCACCATTGGCGGCCGTGCCTTCAGCTGCCCGGGCCCTAAGCTCTGGAATTCCCTCCCTAAACCTTTCCACCTCTCTCTCCTCCTTTAAGACGCTCTTTAAGACCTCCCTCTTTGACAGAGTTTTTGCACAGATCCTGGCGAATGGGAAAGATACAAAGATCAACAAAGGCTCACAAAACAGATAGTAAGAGCTACATAAAGAGAGTATGAAAAGAAACTTGCATGGGATATCAAAACCAATACAAAGAACTTTTATAGTTACATTAGGAAAAAGAGGGTGGTCAGGAGCAGTGTTGGCCCCTTAAAAACTGAAAGTGGGGATATTGTCATTGACAATGGGGAAATGGCGGACATGTTGAACAATTACTTTGCGTCAGTATTTACAGTAGAAAAAGAGGATAGCATGCCGGAAATCCCAAGAAAACTTATATTGAATCGGGGACAGGGACTCGATAAAATTAACATTAGTAAAGCAACAGTAATGAAGAAAATAATAGCACTAAAGAGTGACAAATCCCCAGGACCAGATGGTTTCCATCCCAGGGTTTTAAAGGAAGTCGGTGAGCACATTGCAGATGCCCTAACTATAATCTTTCAAAGTTCTCTAGATTCAGGAACTGTCCCTCTAGATTGGAAAATTGCACATGTCACTCCGCTTTTTAAGAAAGGAGAGAGAGGGAAACCAGGGAATTATAGACCAGTTAGCCTAACATCTGTTGTGGGGAAAATGCTGGAGTCTATAATTAAGGATCGGGTGACTGAACACCTCGAGAATTTTCAGTTAATCAGAGAGAGCCAGCATGAATTTGTGAAAGGTAGGTCGTGCCTGACAAACCTGATTGAATTTTTTGAAGAGGTGACTAAAGTAGTGGACAGGGGAATGTCAATGGATGTTGTTTATATGGACTTCCAGAAGGCATTTGATAAGGTCCCACATAAGAGACTGTTAGCTCAGATAGAAGCCCATGGAATCGAGGGAAAAGTACGGACTTGGTTAGGAAGTTGGCTGAGCGAAAGGCAACAGAGAGTAGGGATAATGGGTAGGTACTCACATTGGCAGGATGTGACTAGTGGAGTCCTGCAGGGATCTGTCTTGGGGCCTCAATTATTCACAATATTTATTAACGACTTAGATGAAGGCATAGAAAGTCTCATATCTAAGTTTGCCGATGACACAAAGATCGGTGGCATTGTAAGCAGTGTAGATGAAAACATAAAATTACAAAGCGATATTGATAGATTAGGTGAATGGGCAAAACTGTGGCAGATGGAATTCAATGCAGACAAATGTGAGGTCATCCACTTTGGATCAAAAAAGGATAGAACAGGGTACTTTCTAAATGGTAAAAAGTTAAAAACAGTGGATGTCCAAAGGGACTTAGGGGTTCAGGTACATCGATCATTGAAGTGTCATGAACAGGTGCAGAAAATAATCAATAAGGCTAATGGAATGCTGGCCTTTATATCCAGAGGACTAGAGTACAAGGGGGCAGAAGTTATGCTGCAGCTATACAAAACCCTGGTTAGACCGCACCTGGAGTACTGTGAGCAGTTCTGGGCACCGCACCTTCGGAAGGACATATTGGCCTTGGAGGGAGTGCAGCGTAGGTTTACTAGAATGATACCCGGACTTCAAGGGTTAAGTTACGAGGAGAGATTACACAAATTGAAGTTGTATTCTCTAGAGTTTCAAAGGTTAAGGGGTGATCTGATCGAAGTTTATAAGATATTAAGGGGAACAGATAGGGTGGATAGAGAGAAACTATTTCCGCTGGTTGGGGATTCTAGGAGTAGGGGGCACAGTCTAAAAATTAGAGCCAGACCTTTCAGGAGTGAGTTTAGAAAACATTTCTACACACAAAGGGTGGTAGAAGTTTGGAACTCTCTTCCGCAAACGGCAGTTGATACTAGCTCAATTGCTAAATTTAAATCTGAGATAGATAGCTTTTTGGCAACCAAAGGTATTAAGGGATATGGGCCAAAGGCAGGTATATGGAGTTAGATCACAGATCAGCCATGACCTTATCAAATGGCGGAGCAGGCACGAGGGGTCGAATGGCCCACTCCTGTTCCTATGTTCCTAAAGCGCTTTGGGACATCCTGAGGTGTTGAAAGGCACTCGGAGTTCTTTCTTTCTGTGTTGTTTGTTTGATGTGCACCTCCTGTATTGGTATTTTAGATAAGTATCATCATAGATACATAGAAAATAGGAGCAAGAGTAGGCCATTCAGCCCCTCGGGCCTGCTCCGCCATTCAAAATGATCATGGCTGATCGTCTAACTCAGTACCCTGTTCCTGCTTTCTCCCCATATCCCTTGATCCCTTTAGCATTAAGAAATATATCTATCTCCTTCTTGAATACATCTAATGACTTGGCCTCCACTGCCTCCTGTGGTAGAGAATTCCACAGGTTCACCACCCTCTGAGTGAAGAAATTTCTCCTCATCTCGGTTCTAAATGGCACGCCCCGTATCCTGAGACTGTGACCCCTGGTTCTGGACTCCCCAGCCATCGGGAACACCCTCCCTGCATCTAGTCTGTCTGGTCCTAGTCATAATGTGAATGATAATAGTGAACAGACAGATGTGCCTCACGAGATTACGCACGTTACTGAGGAATGGGGAAGTGAGACTCATAACTCTGTCAGCCGGGAATCTGTTTCAATCCAAGCTCTTTGCCCTTTCAGATGATTGTCCGCCATGACCTGTTGGAGCAGCTGAGAGGCATCCCGCCCAAAATACTGAAGAAGGAATCAGCCGTCAAACCGGACCAGCAAAAATGGATCGTCGACTTTCAGACTAAAGCAACTCTGCATCATAAAGCCATCATGATATTGGTCAAACAACAGCTGAGGCAAAGTGGAAATATGGACCTGCAGGAAATTGCAGATGAAATGATTGGAGACGAGGAAGAGAAAGGCAAACTGTTCCAAATATTGGAATATTTTGACATATGTCTCTCCTCAAAACCCCTGGCCTTGAATCCAGATGCACATGAGTTCAGACCAGGCACCCGATGGTCTCGATCAGATAACACCCCGGCCCAAAGCTATTTATTCCCAAGTTACTTGACTAATGCAAAGGAGGTATCAGAACAGTGGAAAGACGACAGTGAGGAGGATCTACACACACGAACTTTCTTCTTACCTGAAATCCCACAGGGGTTCTTCCACAGGTCTTTGCTTTTCTCACTTTCGTTCCGGTCCATTTTTTCCCCTCCTCTGTTAAGGTGAAGGGGTAAGGGGGCATGGTGGTGCTGGGGTATGGTGGTGCTGGGGTATGGGGGTGCTGGGGTATGGGGGTGCTGGGGTATGGGGGCATGGCGGTGCTGGGGTATGGGGGTGCTGGGGTATGGTGGTGCTGGGGTATGGTGGTGCTGGGGTATGGGGGTGCTGGGGTAAGGGGGTATGGGGGTGCTGGGGTATGGGGGTGCTGGGGTATGGGGGCATGGCGGTGCTGGGGTAAGGGTGTGCGAGGGTAAGGGGGCATGGGGGTGCTGGGGTATGGGGGTGCTGGGGTATGGGGGTGCTGGGGTATGGGGGTGTTGGGGTATGGGGGTGCTGGGGTATGGTGGTGCTGGGGTATGGGGGTGCTGGGGTATGGTGGTGCTGGGGTATGGGGGTGCTGGGGTATGGTGGTGCTGGGGTATGGGGGTGCTGGGGTAAGGGGGTATGGGGGTGCTGGGGTATGGGGGTGCTGGGGTATGGGGGCATGGCGGTGCTGGGGTAAGGGTGTGCGAGGGTAAGGGGGCATGGGGGTGCTGGGGTATGGGGGTGCTGGGGTATGGGGGTGTTGGGGTATGGGGATGCTGGGGTATGGGGGCATGGGGGTGCTGGGGTAGGGGTGCTGGGGTATGGGGGCATGGGGGTGCTGGGGTAGGGGTGCTGGGGTATGGGGGCATGGGGGTGCTGGGGTAGGGGGGCGCTGGGGCATGGGGGTGCTGGGGCATGGGGGGTGCTGGGGTATGAGAGTGCTGGGGTAAGGGGGCATGGGGGTGCTGGGGTAGGGGTGCTGGGGTATGGGGGCATGGGGCTGCTGGGGTAGGGGGGCGCTGGGGCATGGGGGTGCTGGGGCATGGGGGGTGCTGGGGTATGAGAGTGCTGGGGTAAGGGGGCATGGGGGTGCTGGGGTAGGGGGGTTAGGGGGTATGGGGGTGCTGGGGTAGGGGGGCATGGGGGTGCTGGGGTAGGGGGCGCTGGGGTGCTGGGGCATGGGGATGCTGGGGCATGGGGGGTGTTGGGGTAAGGGGGTATGGGGGTGCTGGGGTATGGGGGTTAGTGGGTATGGGGGTGCTGGGGTATGGGGGTGCTGGGGTATGGGGGTGCTGGGGTCGGGGGGTACTGGGGTATGGGGGTTATGGGGTATGGGGGTACTGGAGTAAGGGGGTGCTGGGGTAAGGTGTACTGTGGTATGGGGGTGCTGGGGTAAGGGGGCGCTGGGGTTAGGGGGTACTGGGGTATGGGGGTACTGGAGTAAGGGGGTACTGGAGTAAGGGGGTACTGTAGTAAGGGGGTGCTGGGGTAGGGGGTGCTGGGGTAGGGGGTGCTGGGGTGTGGGGTACTGGGGTGGGGGAAGTGCGGTCGGGGGTGCAGGGGTGGGGGTAGGGGGTGCTGGGGTAGGGGGTGCTGGGGTAGGGGGTGCTGGGGTAGGGGGTGCTGGGGTGTGGGGTACTGGGGTGGGGGAAGTGCGGTCGGGGGTGCAGGGGTGGGGGTAGGGGGTGCTGGGGTAGGGGGTGCTGGGGTAGGGGGTGCTGGGGTATGGGGGTGCTGGGGTAGGGGGTGCTGGGGTGGGGGGTGCTGGGGTGGGGGAAGTGGGGTAAGGGTGCCGGGGTAGGGGGGTTACTGGGGTAAGGGGTGCTGGGGTAGAGGGTGCAGGGTGCCGGGGTAGGGGGTCCATAAGGAGCAGGACTCTCTCCAGTACCTTGCCCGTTCTCTCTGTGTGAGCTTAGACGATAAGGTTTGGAGAAGTGAGTAAAGCAGTTCTAGAACGGAAGGCGATGTGACAGAACGCCAGCTGTTCTTTGCCTCCTTGTGCTTCCAATGGCAGGAATGTTTTTCGAGACATCGCTTTGTCGGTCCTGATGGAGGGTCTCTGCCCAAAGCAGAAACATAGGAACAGGAGTTGGCCGTTGATCCTGTTCCACGGCGGCTCTATCATGAACTCACTTTCCTTTTTCAGAAGTTGCTGTGTATTTGCAGCTTTGCTTTTATCTAGTTTACAATAAATAGTTAAATCAGTTGTCAAAACAATTTTCTTTTTAATGTATTTGGATTTTTTTTTAACAAATGAAGCACCATGTTGAAAACAAACGTGTTAAATTCGAGCTCCAGTGATGTTGCATAAATCATGGGAAAACCATTTGCCGCTCAACAAGCATCAGTGAAGCCTGAACCTAACTCCCATTCTCTGTCTTTCACAGGGTCATAATTAAAATGTGTAATTTCATTCACTCTCACTGGGTTGGAAAAGGACAATGTTTGGTGGCATGCAATGGACGGAGACTGCTCCTGAAGGAACACAACGAGGAGGCCAACAGTTACATCGAGTTCCGCTGCAGGGGAAATGGAGCCGAGGGGAACGGTAAGGGATGTGACGGCCCTCGGATCTTTGGATGCCGTCTGAGTATTGATGAGGCCGATATAGGCAGGCTGGTGAAATGGGCAGACACGTGGCAGACGCAGTTTAATGTGGGTAAGTGTGGAGTGATGCACTTTGCGAGGAGCAACACCGAGAGGCAGTAAAATCCAAATGGTGCCATATTGAGGGGAGTGCAAGAGCAGAGGGACCTGGGGGGCATCGTCACAAATCTTTGAGGGTGGCAGGGCAAGTTGATAAGGGGGTTAAGAAAGTGTGGGAGATACTTGGCTTTGTAAATAGGGGCATTGAATACAAAAACAAGAAAGTTACGCTAAACCTTTACAAATCACTGGTTGGGCCTCCGCTGGAGCATTGTGTCCAATTCTGGGCACCGCACTTTAGGAAGGATGTCAGGGCCTCGGAGAGGGTGCGGAGGGGATTTACTAGAATGGTTCCAGGGATGAGGGACTTCAGTTATGTGGAGAGACTGGAGAAGCTGGGATTGTTCTCCTTAGAGCAGAGAAGGTTAAGGGGAGATTTAATCGAGGTGTTCAAAATACGAGGGGTTTTGAGAGAGTGAATAAGGAGAAACTGTTTCCAGTGGGCAGGAGGGTCGGTGACCAGAGGACACAGATTTAAGATAATTGGCAAAATAACCAGAGGGGAGACAAGGAATTTTTTTTTCACATGGAGCGTTGTTCTGATCTGGAACACACTCCCTGATAGGACGGTGGGAGCAGATTCCATAGAAACTTTCGAAAGGCAATTGGACATGTACCTGAAGAGCACTCATTAGCAGGGTTAGGGGAAAAAGCTGGGGAGTGGGACTAATTAGACAGCTCTTTCAAAGAGCCGGCATGATGGGCCGAATGGCCTCCTCCTGTGCTCTAAGACTCGATATGATCAAACCTTATTATGAAGTGGTGGTCCTGGAAATTACTGTGTGCAGATCTTGGTCTCCAATTGCTAAATGTGGTCATAGAATCATAGAAATTTACGGCACAGAAGGAGGCCATTCGGCCCATCGTGTCCGTGCTGGCCAAAAATGAGCCACCCAGTCTAATCCCACTTTCCAGCACTTGGTCCGTAGCCCTGTAGGTTTCGGCTCTTCAGGTGCACATCCAGGTACTTTTTAAATGAGTTGAGGGTTTCTGCCTCTCCCACCCCCTCAGGCAGTGAGTTCCAGACCCCCACCACCCTCTGGGTGAAAACATTTCTCCTCAGCTCCCCTCTAATCCTTCTACCAATTACTTTAAATCAATGCCCCCTGGTTATTGACCTCTCTGCTAAGGGAAATAGGTCCTTCCTGTCCACTCTATCTCGGCCCCTCATAATTTTGTACACCTCAATTAAATCTCCCCTCAGCCTCCTCTGTTCCAAGGAAAACAACCCCAGCCTCTCCAATCTTTCCTCATAGCTAAAATTCTCCAGTCCTGGCAACATCCTCGTAAATCTCCTCTGTACCCTCTCTAGTGCAATCACATCCTTCCTGTAATGTGGTGACCAGAACTGTACACAGTACTCAAGCTGTGGCCTAACCAGTGTTTTATACAGTTCTAGCATAACCTCCCTGCTCTTATATTCTATGCCTCAGCTAATAAAGGAAAGTATCCCATATGCCTTCTTAACCACCTTATCTACCTGTCCTGCTACCTTCAGGGATCTGTGGACATGCACTCCAAGGTCCCTCACTTCCTCTACACCTCTCAGTATCCTCCCATTTATTGTGTGCTCCCTTGCCTTGTTTGCCCTCCCCAAATACATTACCTCACTTTTTTTTATTCGTTCATGGGATGTGGGCATCACTGGCGAGGCCGGCATTTATTGCCCATCCCTAATTGCCCTCGAGAAGGTGGTGGTGAGCCGCCTTCTTGAACCGCTGCAGTCCGTGTGGTGAAGGTTCTCCCACAGTGCTGTTAGGAAGGGAGTTCCAGGATTTTGACCCAGCGACGATGAAGGAACGGCCGATATATTTCCAAGTCGGGATGGTGTGTGACTCGGAGGGGAACGTGCAGGTGGTGTTCCCATGTGCCTGCTGCCCTTGTCCTACTTGGTGGTAGAGGTCGCGGGTTTGGGAGGTGCTGTCGAAGAAGCCTTGGTGAGTTGCTGCAGTGCATCCTGTGGATGGTACACACTGCAGCCACGGTGCGCCGGTGGTGAAGGGAGTGAATGTTTAGGGTGGTGGATGGGGTGCCAATCAAGCGGGCTGCTTTGTCCTGGATGGTGTCGAGCTTCTTGAGTGTTGTTGGAGCTGCACTCATCCAGGCAAGTGGAGAGTATTCCATCACACTCCTGACTTGTGCCTTGTAGATGGTGGAAAGGCTTTGGGGAGTCAGGAGGTGAGTCACTCGCCGCAGAATACCCAGCCTCTGACCTGCTCTTGTAGCCACAGTATTTATATGGCTGGTCCAGTTAAGTTTCTGGTCAATGGTGACCCCCAGGATGTTGATGGTGGGGGATTCGGCGATGTTAATGCCGTTGAATGTCAAGGGGAGGTGGTTAGACCCTCTCTTTTTGGAGATGGTCATTGCCTGGCACTTGTCTGGCGCGAATGTTACTTGCCACTTATGAGCCCAAGCCTGGATGTTGTCCAGGTCTTGCTGCATGCGGGCTCGGACTGCTTCATTATCTGAGGGGTTGCGAATGGAACTGAACACTGTGCAGTCATCAGCGAACATCCCCATTTCTGACCTTATGATGGAGGGAAGGTCATTGATGAAGCGGTTGAAGATGGTTGGGCCTAGGACACTTCTCTGGATTGAATTCCATTTGCCACTTTGCTTCCCACCTGACCAGTCCATTGATATCTTCCTGCAGTCTACAGCTTTCCTCCTCACTGTCAACCACATGGCCAACTTTTGTATCAACTGCAAACTTCTTAATCATGCCCCCTACATTTAGGTCTAAATCATTAATATATATCACAAAAAGCAAGGGACCCAGTACCGAGCCCTGCGGAACCCCACTGGAAACAGCCTTCCAGTCACAAAAACACCCGTTACCCTCTGCTTCCTGCCACTGATCCAATTTTGGATCCAACTTGCCACTTTCCTTTGGATCCCATGGGCTTTTACTTTTCTGACCAGTCTGTCATGTTGTCAAAAGCCTTGCTAAAATCCATGTAGACTACATCAAACGCGCTACCCTCATCGACCCTCCTTGATCACAGATCAGCCATGAGATCGCAGATCAGCCATGATCTTATCAAATGGCGGAGCCGGCTCGAGGGGCTGAATGGCCTACTCCTGTTCCTATGTTCCTATGTTTACTTCCTCAAAAAACTCAATCAAGTTAGTCAGACACGACCTTTCTTTAATAAATCCATGCTGACTGCCCTTGATTACTCCGTGCCTTTCTAAGTGATGGTTTATCCTGTCCCTCAGAATTGATTCCAATAATTTGCCCACCACCGAGGTTAGACTGACTGGCCTGTAATTACTCGGTCTATCCCTCGCTCCCTTATTAAACAACGGTACAATGTTAGCAGTCCTCCAATCCTCCGGCCCCACGCCTGTATCCAGGGAGGATTGGAAAATGATGGTCAGAGCCTCCGCTATTTCCTCCCTGGCTTCTTTTAACAGCCTGGGATACATTTCATCCGGGCCTGGTGATTTATCCACTTCAAGGATGCTAATCCCCTTAATATATTGGAGTATTGTGTGCAGCTTTGGTCTCCTTACGTTAAAAAGGTTATACTTGCCATAGAGGGAGTGCAGCGAAGGTTCACCAGATTGTCCCTGGGATGGCAGGACTGTTGTATGAGGAGAGATTGGGTCGACTTGGCCTATATTCACTCGAGTTTAGAAGAATGAGAGGGGATCTCATTGAAACATATAAAATTCTGACAGGGTTAGACAGACTGGATGCAGGGAGGATGTTTTCCCTGGCTGGGGGGTCCAGAACGAGGGGTCACAGTCTCAGGATACGGGGTATGCCATTTAGAACCGAGATGAGGAGAAACTTCTTCACTCAGAGGGTGGTGAACCTGTGGAATTCTCTACCCCAGAAGGCAGTGGAGGCCAAGTCACTGAATATATTTAAGAAGGAGCTAGATAGATTTCTAGACACAAAAGGCATCAAGGGGTATGGGGAGAGAGCGGGAATATGGTATTGAGATAGAGGATCAGCCATGATCATATTGAATGGCGGAGCAGGCTCGAAGGGCCGAATGGCCTACTCCTGCTCCTATTTTCTATGTTTCTAATACTTCCTCTCTCACTAAGTTTATCCCATCCAATATTTCACACTCCTCCTCCTTAACTACAATCTCTGCATCGTCCCCCTCTCTTTTGTGAAGACAGAAGCAAAGTATTCATTAAGAACCATCCCCACATCTTCTGCCTTTTTGGTCTCTAATAGGCCATACTCTTTCCTTAGTTATCTTCTTGCTCTTAATATATTTATAAAACATCTTTGGGTTTTCCTTAATTTTACTTGCCAGTATTTTTTCGTGCCCTCTCTTTGCTTTCCTGATTTCTTTTTAACTTCACCCCTGCACTTTCTATACTCCTCTAGGCTTTCTGCAGTATTGAGCTCTCGGTGTCTGACATAAGCTTCCCTTTTCTGCCTTATCTTACTCTGTACGCTCCTTGACATTCAGGGGGCTCTAGATTTGGGAGTCCCACCCTTTTTCTTGGTGGGAACATGTTTACTCTGAACCCCTTGAATCTCCCCCTTGAATGTCTCCCACTGCTCTGACACTGATTTACCTTCAAGTCGCTGTTTCCAGTTCCACTTTTGCTAAATCACTTCTTAGCTCAGTAAAATTGGCCTTTCCCCATTTGAGAACTTTAACTCCTGTTCTATCTTTGTCCTTTTCCATAACTGTGCTAAATCTAACTGAATTATGATCACTAGCACCAAAATGCTCTCCCACTGATACTCCTTCCACCTGCCCAGCTTCATTCCCTAAAACTAAATCCAGAACTGCCCCCTCTCTTGTTGGGCTTGCTACGTACTGGCTAAAAAAGTTCTCCTGACTGCATTTTAAGAATTCTGTGCCCTCTATACCCTTCACACTGTTTGTATCTCGGTTAATATTCGGTAGTTGAAATCCCCAACTATTATTGCCCTATTTTTGCACTTCTCAGAAATTTGCCTACATATTTGCTCCTCTATCTCCCTCTGACTGTTTGGGGGTCTATAGTTCACTCCCAGCAGTGTGACTGGCCCCTTTTTTGTTCTTTAGCTCAACCCATATGGCCTCATTTGATGCTCCTTCTAACATATCATCCCTCCTCACAGCTGTAATTGTTTCTTTAACCAATATTGCTACCTGCCCTCCTTTTTTATCCCCCCCTCTATCTCGTCCGAAATCCCTGTAACCAGGAATGTTGAGCTACCATTCCCGCCCCTCTTTAAGCCATGTTTCAGTAATAGCTAAGATATCGTACTGCCACATGTCTATCTGTGCTCTCAGCTCATCTGCCTTATTCACTAGACTCCTTGCATTGAGGTAAATACCATTAATCACTGCCAAACTCCCTTGCTGTTTATTTTCTAACCTTTGCTTTCTCTGCCTTTCAAACTCACTTACTAATTTTCTGCCTTCCATTACCAGCTCTGCTTCTCTCCCTTCTGAATCTACGCTCAGGTTCCCATCCCCCTGCCAAGCTAGTTTAAATTTGGAATTTCATGAAATTTCTCGTCTGCTCTTTTAAAGGCAGTGCTAATCGTTCATTTCAAACAGGTTATGGCCTCAGTTAAAATGGCAAAGAAATTACACACCAACCTTTATTGTTTTTCTTGTTGAACCTTTATTCGACAAAAACTTTAAATGTGAATTCCTGCAGAGATAGAATCCAATAATGAGGTGTGTTGTACCTGTTAGTTTGTCCATGTTGTTCGAAGTCCACGTACTAATCAGTGAGCTGACCCTCTCATCCCTCACTCCCAGAAACAACCCAACCGATGAGTGAAATTCTTTCATATAGAATCATAGAATCATAGAAGTTACAACATGGAAACAGGCCCTTCGGCCCAACATGTCCATGTCGCCCAGTTTATACCACTAAGCTAGTCCCAATTGCCTGCACTTGGCCCATATCCCTCTATACCCATCTTACCCATGTAACTGTCCAAATGCTTTCTAAAAGACAAAATTGTACCCGCCTCTACTACTGCCTCTGGCAGCTCGTTCCAGACACTCACCACCCTTTGAGTGAAAAAATTGCCCCTCTGGACCCTTTTGTATCTCTCCCCTCTCACCTTAAATCTGTGCCCCCTCGTTATAGACTCCCCTACCTTTGGGAAAAGATTTTGACTATCGACCTTATCTATGCCCCTCATTATTTTATAGACTTCTATAAGATCACCCCTAAACCTCCTACTCTCCAGGGAAAAAAGTCCCAGTCTGTCTAACCTCTCCCTATAAGTCAAACCATCAAGTCCCGGTAGCATCCTAGTAAATCTTTTCTGCACTCTTTCTAGTTTAATGATATCCTTTCATCGAAACATATAAAACTCTAACAGGACCGGACAGACTCGATGCAGGGAGGATGTTCCCGATGGCTGGGGAGTCCAGAACCAGGGGTCACAGTCTCAGGATACGGGGAATGCCATTTAGAACCGAGATGAGGAGAAATTTCTTCACTCAGAGGGTGGTGAACCTGTGGAATTCTCTACCACAGAAGGCAGTGGAGGCCAAGTCATTAGATGTATTCAAGAAGGAGATAGATATATTTCTTAATGCTAAAGGGATCAAGGGATATGGGGAAAAAGCGGGAACAGGGTACTGAGTTAGACGATCAGCCATGATCATTTTGAATGGCGGAGCAGGCCCGAGGGGCCGAATGGCCTACTCTTGCTCCTATTTTCTATGTTTCTATGAATCCAATCCCTGTCTGTTGTCTGTAAAAGACCTGGGCAATCTTCTCCACAATACCAGACAAGTCTCAGACAGACAGCAGTGATGGGAGAAACAGAAATGCCACACAGGTGCAATAGGGGGTGCTATTGGTGTATAGCACACGACCCAGTGCACGTGTCCCCTCAACTGTCGGGTACTTCACAATATGCAGGGCGCTGATAGAGTCAATGAGGGATAGATCACTGTATCTGTGTCTGTCTGTCTCTCTGTGCCTCTACCTGTGTATGTCTCTATGTCTGTGTGTGTCTCCCTCTCTCTCTCTATGTGTGCGTGTCTCTCTCTCTATGTGTGTGTGTCTCTCTCTATGTGTGTGTCTCCCTCTCTCTCTCTCTATGTGTGTGTCTCTCTCTCTATGTGTGTGTCTCTCTCTCTATGTGTGTGTCTCTCTCTTTCTATGTGTGTCTCTCTTCCTATGTGTGTGTGTCTCTCTCTCTATGTGTGTGTGTGTCTCTCTTTCTATGTGTGTGTCTCTCTCTCTATGTGTGTGTGTCTCTCTCTCTATGTGCGTGTCTCTCTCTCTATGTGTGTGTCTCTCTCTCTATGTGTGTGTCTCTCTCTCTATGTGTGTGTCTCTCTCTTTCTATGTGTGTCTCTCTTTCTATGTGTGTGTGTCTCTCTCTCTATGTGTGTGTGTGTCTCTCTTTCTATGTGTGTGTCTCTCTCTCTATGTGTGTGTGTCTCTCTTTCTATGTGCGTGTCTCTCTTTATGTGTGTGTCTCTCTTCATGTGTGTGTCTCTCTTTCTATGTGTGTGTCTCTCTCTCTATGTGTGTGTGTCTCTCTCTCTATGTGCGTGTGTCTCTCTCTCTATGTGCGTGTCTCTCTCTCTCTATGTGTGTGTGTCTCTCTCTCTATGTGTGTGTCTCTCTCTCTATGTGTGTGTGTCTCTCTCTCTATGTGTGTGTGTGTCTCTCTTTCTATGTGTGTGTGTCTCTCTCTATGTGTGTGTGTCTCTCTTTCTATGTGCGTGTTCTATGTGCGTGTCTCTCTTTATGTGTGTGTCTCTCTTTATGTGTGTGTCTCTCTTTCTATGTGTGTGTCTCTCTCTCTATGTGTGTGTGTCTCTCTCTCTATGTGCGTGTGTCTCTCTCTCTATGTGCGTGTCTCTCTCTCTCTATGTGTGTGTGTCTCTCTCTCTATGTGTGTGTCTCTCTCTCTATGTGTGTGTGTCTCTCTCTCTATGTGTGTGTGTGTGTCTCTCTTTCTATGTGTGTGTGTCTCTCTCTCTATGTGTGTGTGTCTCTCTTTCTATGTGCGTGTCTCTCTCTCTATGTGTGTGTCTCTCTCTTTCTATGTGCGTGTCTCTCTCTCTTTGTGTGTGTCTCTCTCTTTCTATGTGCGTGTCTCTCTCTCTATGTGTGTGTCTCTCTCTCTATGTGTGTGTCTCTCTCTCTATGTGCGTGTCTCTCTCTCTATGTGTGTGTGTCTCTCTTTCTATGTGCGTGTCTCTCTATGTGTGCGTGTCTCTCTTTCTATGTGTGTGTGTCTCTCTTTCTATGTGTGTGTGTCTCTCTTTCTATGTGCGTGTCTCTCTATGTGTGTGTGTCTCTCTTTCTATGTGTGTGTGTCTCTCTCTCTATGTGTGTGTGTCTCTCTTTCTATGTGTGTGTCTCTCTTTCTATGTGTGTGTCTCTCTCTCTATGTGTGTGTGTCTCTCTCTCTATGTGTGTGTGTCTCTCTTTCTATGTGTGTGTGTCTCTCTATGTGCGTGTCTCTCTCTCTATGTGTGTGTGTCTCTCTCTCTATGTGTGTGTGTCTCTCTCTCTTTCTATGTGTGTGTCTCTCTTTCTATGTGTGTGTGTCTCTCTCTCTATGTGTGTGTCTCTCTCTTTCTATGTGTGTGTCTCTCTCTTTCTATGTGTGTGTCTCTCTCTCTCTATGTGTGTGTCTCTCTCTCTATGTGCGTGTGTCTCTCTTTCGATGTGTGTGTCTCTCTCTCTATGTGTGTGTCTCTCTCTCTATGTGTGTGTGTCTCTCTCTCTATGTGTGTGTGTCTCTCTCTCTATGTGTGTGTGTCTCTCTTTCTATGTGTGTGTCTCTCTTTCTATGTGTGTGTCTCCCTTTCTATGTGTGTGTCTCTCTCTCTATGTGTGTGTGTCTCTCTTTCTATGTGTGTGTCTCTCTTTCTATGTGTGTGTGTGTCTCTCTTTCTATGTGTGTGTCTCTCTTTCTATGTGTGTGTCTCTCTCTATGTGTGTGTGTCTCTCTCTCTCTGTGCGTGTCTCTCTTTCTATGTGTGTGTCTCTCTTTCTATGTGTGTGTGTCTCTCTCTCTCTATGTGTGTGTGTCTCTCTTTCTATGTGTGTGTGTCTCTCTTTCCATGTGTGTGTGTCTCTCTTTCTATGTGCGTGTCTCTCTCTCTATGTGTGTGTCTCTCTCTTTCTATGTGCGTGTCTCTCTCTCTTTGTGTGTGTCTCTCTCTTTCTATGTGCGTGTCTCTCTCTCTATGTGTGTGTCTCTCTCTCTATGTGTGTGTCTCTCTCTCTATGTGCGTGTCTCTCTCTCTATGTGCGTGTCTCTCTATGTGTGTGTGTCTCTCTATGTGTGTGTGTCTCTCTTTCTATGTGTGTGTGTCTCTCTTTCTATGTGTGTGTGTCTCTCTTTCTATGTGCGTGTCTCTCTATGTGTGTGTGTCTCTCTTTCTATGTGTGTGTGTCTCTCTCTCTATGTGTGTGTGTCTCTCTTTCTATGTGTGTGTGTCTCTCTTTCTATGTGTGTGTCTCTCTTTCTATGTGTGTGTCTCTCTCTCTATGTGTGTGTGTCTCTCTCTCTATGTGTGTGTGTCTCTCTTTCTATGTGTGTATGTCTCTCTATGTGCGTGTCTCTCTCTCTATGTGTGTGTGTCTCTCTCTCTATGTGTGTGTGTCTCTCTCTCTTTCTATGTGTGTGTCTCTCTTTCTATGTGTGTGTGTCTCTCTCTCTATGTGTGTGTCTCTCTCTTTCTATGTGTGTGTCTCTCTCTTTCTATGTGTGTGTCTCTCTCTCTCTATGTGTGTGTCTCTCTCTCTATGTGCGTGTGTCTCTCTTTCTATGTGTGTGTCTCTCTCTCTATGTGTGTGTCTCTCTCTCTATGTGTGTGTGTCTCTCTCTCTATGTGTGTGTGTCTCTCTCTCTATGTGTGTGTGTCTCTCTTTCTATGTGTGTGTCTCTCTTTCTATGTGTGTGTCTCCCTTTCTATGTGTGTGTCTCTCTCTCTATGTGTGTGTGTCTCTCTTTCTATGTGTGTGTCTCTCTTTCTATGTGTGTGTGTCTCTCTTTCTATGTGTGTGTCTCTCTTTCTATGTGTGTGTCTCTCTCTATGTGTGTGTGTCTCTCTCTCTCTGTGCGTGTCTCTCTTTCTATGTGTGTGTCTCTCTTTCTATGTGTGTGTGTCTCTCTCTCTCTATGTGTGTGTGTCTCTCTTTCTATGTGTGTGTGTCTCTCTTTCCATGTGTGTGTGTCTCTCTTTCTATGTGCGTGTCTCTCTATGCGTGTGTGTCTCTCTTTCTATGTGTGTGTGTCTCTCTCTCTATGTGTGTGTGTCTCTCTCTCTATGTGTGTGTGTCTCTCTTTCTATGTGTGTGTCTCTCTCTTTCTATGTGCGTGTCTCTCTATGTGTGTGTGTCTCTCTCTCTCTATGTGTGTGTGTCTCTCTTTCTATGTGTGTGTGTCTCTCTTTCTATGTGTGTGTGTCTCTCTTTCTATGTGTGTGTCTCTCTCTCTGTGTGTGTGTCTCTCTTTCTATGTGTGTGTGTCTCTCTCTCTATGTGTGTGTGTCTCTCTTTCTATGTGTGTGTGTCTCTCTTTCTATGTGCGTGTCTCTCTCTCTCTATGTGTGTGTGTCTCTCTCTCTATGTGTGTGTGTCTCTCTCTCTATGTGTGTGTGTCTCTCTTTCTATGTGTGTGTGTGTCTCTCTCTATGTGTGTGTGTCTCTCTTTCTATGTGTGTCTCTCTCTCTATGTGTGTGTCTCTCTCTCTCTATGTGTGTGTGTCTCTCTTTCTATGTGTGTGTGTCTCTCTTTCTATGTGTGTGTGTCTCTCTTTCTATGTGTGTGTCTCTCTCTCTATGTGTGTGTGTGTCTCTCTCTCTATGTGTGTGTGTCTCTCTCTCTATGTGTGTGTGTCTCTCTCTCTATGTGTGTGTGTCTCTCTTTCTATGTGTGCGTGTCTCTCTCTCTATGTGTGTGTGTCTCTCTTTCTATGTGTGTGTGTTTCTCTCTATGTGTGTGTGTCTCTCTTTCTATGTGTGTGTGTCTCTCTCTATGTGTGTGTGTCTCTCTCTCTATGTGCGTGTCTCTCTCTCTCTATGTGTGTGTGTCTCTCTCTCTATGTGTGTGTGTCTCTCTTTCTATGTGTGTCTCTCTCTCTATGTGTGTGTGTCTCTCTTTCTATGTGTGTCTCTCTCTCTATGTGTGTGTCTCTCTCTTTCTATGTGTGTCTCTCTCTCTATGTGTGTGTCTCTCTCTCTCTATGTGTGTGTCTCTCTCTCTCTGTGTGCGTGTCTCTCTCTCTATGTGTGTGTGTCTCTCTCTCTATGTGTGTGTCTCTCTCTCTATGTGTGTGTCTCTCTTTCTATGTGTGCGTGTCTCTCTCTCTATGTGCGTGTGTCTCTCTCTCTATGTGTGTGTCTCTCTCTCTCTGTGTGCGTGTCTCTCTCTCTATGTGCGCGTGTCTCTCTCTCTATGTGTGTGTGTCTCTCTTTCTATGTGTGTGTGTCTCTCTTTCTATGTGTGCGTGTCTCTCTCTCTATGTGCGTGTCTCTCTCTCTATGTGTGTGTGTCTCTCTTTCTATGTGTGTGTGTCTCTCTTTCTATGTGTGTGTGTCTCTCTTTCTATGTGTGTGTGTCTCTCTTTCTATGTGTGCGTGTCTCTCTCTCTATGTGCGTGTGTCTCTCTCTCTATGTGTGCGTGTCTCTCTCTCTATGTGTGTGTGTCTCTCTTTCTATGTGTGTGTGTCTCTCTTTCTATGTGTGTGTGTCTCTCTTTCTATGTGTGTGTCTCTCTTTCTATGTGTGTGTCTCTCTCTCTCTATTTGTGTGTGTCTCTCTCTCTATGTGTGTGTGTCTCTCTTTCTATGTGTGTCTCTTTCTCTCTATGTGCGCGTGTCTCTCTCTCTATGTGCGTGTGTCTCTCTTTCTATGTGTGTGTGTCTCTCTATGTGCGTGTCTCTCTCTTTCTATGTGTGTGTGTCTCTCTCTATGTGTGTGTGTCTCTCTCTATGTGTGTGTGTCTCTCTCTGTGTGTGTGTGTGTCTCTCTTTCTATGTGTGTGTGTCTCTCTTTCTATGTGTGTGTGTGTCTCTCTATGTGTGTGTGTCTCTCTTTCTATGTGTGTGTGTCTCTCTTTCTATGTGTGTGTGTGTCTCTCTATGTGTGTGTGTCTCTCTATGTGTGCGTGTCTCTCTCTCTATGTGTGTGTGTCTCTCTTTCTATGTGTGTGTCTCTCTCTCTCTATGTGTGTGTCTCTCTCTTTCTATGTGTGTGTGTCTCTCTTTCTATGTGTGTGTGTCTCTCTCTCTATGTGTGTGTGTCTCTCTATGTGTGTGTGTCTCTCTTTCTATGTGTGTGTCTCTCTCTTTCTATGTGTGTGTCTCTCTCTTTCTATGTGTGTGTGTCTCTCTTTCTATGTGTGTGTGTCTCTCTCTCTATGTGTGTGTGTCTCTCTATGTGTGTGTGTCTCTCTTTCTATGTGTGTGTGTCTCTCTCTCTATGTGTGTGTCTCTCTCTTTCTATGTGTGTGTGTCTCTCTTTCTGTGTGTGTGTGTCTCTCTCTCTATGTGTGTGTGTCTCTCTCTCTATGTGTGTGTGTCTCTCTTTCTATGTGTGTGTGTCTCTCTCTCTATGTGTGTGTGTCTCTCTTTCTATGTGTGTGTGTCTCTATGTGTGTGTCTCTCTCTATGTGTGTGTGTCTCTTTTTCTATGTGTGTGTGTCTCTCTCTATGTGTGTGTGTCTCTCTCTATGTGTGTGTGTCTCTCTCTATGTGTGTGTCTCTCTCTATGTGTGTGTGTCTCTCTCTCTATGTGCGTGTGTCTCTCTTTCTATGTGCGTGTCTCTCTCTCTATGTGTGTGTGTCTCTCTTTCTATGTGTGTGTGTCTCTCTCTATGTGTGTCTCTCTCTATGTGTGTGTGTCTCTCTTTCTATGTGTGTGTGTCTCTCTTTCTATGTGTGTGTGTCTCTCTTTCTATGTGTGTGTGTCTCTCTCTCTCTATGTGTGTGTGTCTCTCTTTCTATGTGTGTGTGTCTCTCTTTCCATGTGTGTGTGTCTCTCTTTCTATGTGCGTGTCTCTCTATGCGTGTGTGTCTCTCTTTCTATGTGTGTGTGTCTCTCTTTCTATGTGTGTGTGTCTCTCTCTCTCTATGTGTGTGTGTCTCTCTTTCTATGTGTGTGTGTCTCTCTTTCCATGTGTGTGTGTCTCTCTTTCTATGTGCGTGTCTCTCTATGCGTGTGTGTCTCTCTTTCTATGTGTGTGTCTCTCTCTTTCTATGTGCGTGTCTCTCTATGTGTGTGTGTCTCTCTCTCTCTATGTGTGTGTGTCTCTCTTTCTATGTGTGTGTGTCTCTCTTTCTATGTGTGTGTGTCTCTCTTTCTATGTGTGTGTCTCTCTCTCTGTGTGTGTGTGTCTCTCTTTCTATGTGTGTGTGTCTCTCTCTCTATGTGTGTGTGTCTCTCTTTCTATGTGTGTGTGTCTCTCTTTCTATGTGTGTGTGTCTCTCTCTCTATGTGTGTGTGTCTCTCTCTCTATGTGTGTGTGTCTCTCTCTCTCTATGTGTGTGTGTCTCTCTCTCTATGTGTGTGTGTCTCTCTCTCTATGTGTGTGTGTCTCTCTTTCTATGTGTGCGTGTCTCTCTCTCTATGTGTGCGTGTCTCTCTCTCTATGTGTGTGTGTCTCTCTTTCTATGTGTGTCTCTCTCTCTATGTGTGTGTCTCTCTCTTTCTATGTGTGTGTGTCTCTCTTTCTATGTGTGTGTGTCTCTCTTTCTATGTGTGTGTCTCTCTCTCTATGTGTGTGTGTGTCTCTCTCTCTATGTGTGTGTGTCTCTCTCTCTATGTGTGTGTGTCTCTCTCTCTATGTGTGTGTGTCTCTCTTTCTATGTGTGCGTGTCTCTCTCTCTATGTGTGTGTGTCTCTCTTTCTATGTGTGTGTGTTTCTCTCTATGTGTGTGTGTCTCTCTCTCTATGTGTGTGTGTCTCTCTTTCTATGTGTGTGTGTCTCTCTCTATGTGTGTGTGTCTCTCTCTCTATGTGCGTGTCTCTCTCTCTCTATGTGTGTGTGTCTCTCTCTCTATGTGTGTGTGTCTCTCTTTCTATGTGTGTCTCTCTCTCTATGTGTGTGTGTCTCTCTTTCTATGTGTGTCTCTCTCTCTATGTGTGTGTCTCTCTCTTTCTATGTGTGTCTCTCTCTCTATGTGTGTGTCTCTCTCTCTCTATGTGTGTGTCTCTCTCTCTCTGTGTGCGTGTCTCTCTCTCTATGTGTGTGTGTCTCTCTCTCTATGTGTGTGTCTCTCTCTCTATGTGTGTGTCTCTCTTTCTATGTGTGCGTGTCTCTCTCTCTATGTGCGTGTGTCTCTCTCTCTATGTGTGTGTCTCTCTCTCTCTCTCTGTGTGCGTGTCTCTCTCTCTATGTGCGCGTGTCTCTCTCTCTATGTGTGTGTGTCTCTCTTTCTATGTGTGTGTGTCTCTCTTTCTATGTGTGCGTGTCTCTCTCTCTATGTGCGTGTCTCTCTCTCTATGTGTGTGTGTCTCTCTTTCTATGTGTGTGTGTCTCTCTTTCTATGTGTGTGTGTCTCTCTTTCTATGTGTGTGTGTCTCTCTTTCTATGTGTGCGTGTCTCTCTCTCTATGTGCGTGTGTCTCTCTCTCTATGTGTGCGTGTCTCTCTCTCTATGTGTGTGTCTCTCTTTCTATGTGTGTGTGTCTCTCTTTCTATGTGTGTGTGTCTCTCTTTCTATGTGTGTGTCTCTCTTTCTATGTGTGTGTCTCTCTCTCTCTATTTGTGTGTGTCTCTCTCTCTATGTGTGTGTGTCTCTCTTTCTATGTGTGTCTCTTTCTCTCTATGTGCGCGTGTCTCCCTCTCTATGTGCGTGTGTCTCTCTTTCTATGTGTGTGTGTCTCTCTATGTGCGTGTCTCTCTCTTTCTATGTGTGTGTGTCTCTCTCTATGTGTGTGTGTCTCTCTCTATGTGTGTGTGTCTCTCTCTGTGTGTGTGTGTCTCTCTTTCTATGTGTGTGTGTCTCTCTTTCTATGTGTGTGTGTGTCTCTCTATGTGTGTGTATCTCTCTTTCTATGTGTGTGTGTCTCTCTTTCTATGTGTGTGTGTGTCTCTCTATGTGTGTGTGTCTCTCTATGTGTGCGTGTCTCTCTCTCTATGTGTGTGTGTCTCTCTTTCTATGTGTGTGTCTCTCTCTCTCTATGTGTGTGTCTCTCTCTTTCTATGTGTGTGTGTCTCTCTTTCTATGTGTGTGTGTCTCTCTCTCTATGTGTGTGTGTCTCTCTATGTGTGTGTGTCTCTCTTTCTATGTGTGTGTCTCTCTCTTTCTATGTGTGTGTCTCTCTCTTTCTATGTGTGTGTGTCTCTCTTTCTATGTGTGTGTGTCTCTCTCTCTATGTGTGTGTGTCTCTCTATGTGTGTGTGTCTCTCTTTCTATGTGTGTGTGTCTCTCTCTCTATGTGTGTGTCTCTCTCTTTCTATGTGTGTGTGTCTCTCTTTCTGTGTGTGTGTGTCTCTCTCTCTATGTGTGTGTGTCTCTCTCTCTATGTGTGTGTGTCTCTCTTTCTATGTGTGTGTGTCTCTCTCTCTATGTGTGTGTGTCTCTCTTTCTATGTGTGTGTGTCTCTATGTGTGTGTCTCTCTCTATGTGTGTGTGTCTCTTTTTCGATGTGTGTGTGTCTCTCTCTATGTGTGTGTGTCTCTCTCTATGTGTGTGTGTCTCTCTCTATGTGTGTGTCTCTCTCTATGTGTGTGTGTCTCTCTCTCTATGTGCGTGTGTCTCTCTTTCTATGTGCGTGTCTCTCTCTCTATGTGTGTGTGTCTCTCTTTCTATGTGTGTGTGTCTCTCTCTATGTGTGTCTCTCTCTATGTGTGTGTGTCTCTCTTTCTATGTGTGTGTGTCTCTCTTTCTATGTGTGTGTGTCTCTCTTTCTATGTGTGTGTGTCTCTCTCTATGTGTGTGTGTCTCTCTCTATGTGTGTGTCTCTCTCTCTCTATGTGTGTGTGTCTCTCTCTCTATGTGCGTGTGTCTCTCTTTCTATGTGCGTGTCTCTCTCTCTATGTGTGTGTGTCTCTCTTTCTGTGTGTGTGTGTCTCTCTCTATGTGTGTCTCTCTCTCTATGTGTGTGTCTCTCTCTATGTGTGTGTGTCTCTCTATGTGTGTGTGTCTCTCTCTCTCTATGTGCGTGTCTCTCTCTATGTGTGTGTCTCTCTCTTTCTATGTGTGTGTCTCTCTCTTTCTATGTGTGTGTGTCTCTCTTTCTATGTGTGTGTCTCTCTTTCTATGTGTGTGTGTCTCTCTCTCTATGTGTGTGTCTCTCTCTATGTGTGTGTCTCTCTCTATGTGTGTGTCTCTCTCTCTATGTGTGTGTCTCTCTCTATGTGCGTGTCTCTCCCTCTCTATGTGCGTGTCTCTCTCTATGTGTGTGTCTCTCTCTTTCTATGTGTGTGTGTCTCTCTTTCTATGTGTGTGTGTGTCTCTCTATGTGTGTGTGTCTCTCTATGTGTGCGTGTCTCTCTTTCTATGTGTGTCTCTCTCTCTATGTGTGTGTGTCTCTCTCTATGTGTGCGTGTCTCTCTCTCTATGTGCGTGTCTCTCTCTCTCTATGTGTGTGTCTCTCTCTCTCTATGTGTGTGTGTCTCTCTCTATGTGTGTGTGTCTCTCTCTATGTGTGTGTGTCTCTCTCTCTATGTGTGTGTGTCTCTCTTTCTATGTGTGTGTGTGTCTCTCTATGTGTGTGTGTCTCTCTATGTGTGTGTCTCTCTCTTTCTATGTGTGTGTGTCTCTCTTTCTATGTGTGTCTCTCTCTTTCTATGTGTGTGTGTGTCTCTCTATGTGTGTGTGTCTCTCTATGTGTGTGTGTCTCTCTATGTGTGTGTGTCTCTCTATGTGTGCGTGTCTCTCTTTCTATGTGTGTCTCTCTCTCTATGTGTGTGTGTCTCTCTCTATGTGTGCGTGTCTCTCTCTTTCTATGTGTGTGTCTCTCTCTCTATGTGTGTGTCTCTCTCTCTGTGTGCGTGTCTCTCTCTCTATGTGCGTGTCTCTCTCTCTCTATGTGTGTGTCTCTCTCTCTCTATGTGTGTGTGTCTCTCTCTATGTGTGTGTGTCTCTCTCTCTATGTGTGTGTGTCTCTCTTTCTATGTGTGTGTGTGTCTCTCTATGTGTGTGTGTCTCTCTATGTGTGTGTGTCTCTCTTTCTATGTGTGTGTGTGTCTCTCTATGTGTGTGTGTCTCTCTATGTGTGTGTCTCTCTCTTTCTATGTGTGTGTGTCTCTCTTTCTATGTGTGTATCTCTCTTTCTATGTGTGTGTGTGTCTCTCTATGTGTGTGTGTCTCTCTATGTGTGTGTGTCTCTCTATGTGTGTGTGTCTCTCTATGTGTGTGTGTCTCTCTTTCTATGTGTGTCTCTCTCTCTATGTGTGTGTCTCTCTCTCTGTGTGCGTGTCTCTCTCTCTCTCTGCGCGTGTCTCTCTCTCTATGTGTGTGTCTCTCTCTTTCTATGTGTGTGTGTTTCTCTCTATGTGTGTGTGTCTCTCTATGTGTGTGTCTCTCTCTTTCTATGTGTGTGTGTCTCTCTTTCTATGTGTGTATCTCTCTTTCTATGTGTGTGTGTGTCTCTCTATGTGTGTGTGTCTCTCTATGTGTGTGTGTCTCTCTATGTGTGTGTGTCTCTCTTTCTATGTGTGTCTCTCTCTCTATGTGTGTGTCTCTCTCTCTGTGTGCGTGTCTCTCTCTCTATGTGCGTGTCTCTCTCTCTCTATGTGTGTGTCTCTCTCTCTCTATGTGTGTGTGTCTCTCTCTATGTGTGTGTCTCTCTCTCTCTATGTGTGTGTGTCTCTCTTTCTATGTGTGTGTGTGTCTCTCTATGTGTGTGTGTCTCTCTATGTGTGTGTGTCTCTCTTTCTATGTGTGTGTGTGTCTCTCTATGTGTGTGTGTCTCTCTATGTGTGTGTCTCTCTCTTTCTATGTGTGTGTGTCTCTCTTTCTATGTGTGTATCTCTCTTTCTATGTGTGTGTGTGTCTCTCTATGTGTGTGTGTCTCTCTATGTGTGTGTGTCTCTCTTTCTATGTGTGTCTCTCTTTCTATGTGTGTCTCTCTCTCTATGTGTGTGTCTCTCTCTCTGTGTGCGTGTCTCTCTCTCTCTCTGCGCGTGTCTCTCTCTCTATGTGTGTGTCTCTCTCTTTCTATGTGTGTGTGTGTCTCTCTTTCTATGTGTGTGTGTGTGTCTCTCTATGTGTGTGTGTCTCTCTTTCTATGTGTGTGTGTCTCTCTTTCTATGTGTGTGTCTCTCTCTCTCTATGTGCGTGTCTCTCTCTTTCTATGTGTGTGTGTCTCTCTATGTGTGTGTGTCTCTCTATGTGTGTGTGTCTCTCTATGTGTGTCTCTCTCTCTCTCTCTCTATGTGTGTGTCTCTCTCTCTCTCTGTCTCTCTCTCTCTCTGTGTCTCTCTCTCTATGTGTGTGTCCCTCTCTGTGTGTATCTGTGCATCGCTCTGTATCTCTCTGTGCCTGTGTCTGTGTCTGTCTCTCTGTGTCTGTGTGTCTGCGTGTGTGTCTGTGTACCTCTCTGTACCTATGTGTATCTGTGTGTGTGTCTATATGCCTCTCTGTGTCTGTGTGCGTGTCTGTATGTCTCTGTGTCCGTATGTCTCTATCTCTGTGTTTGTATGTCTCTCATTGTGTGTGTTTCTCTCTCTGTCTGTGTGTCTCTCTGTATCTGTGTCTGTATGTCTCACTCTCTCTTTGTATGTCTCTCTGTCTCTGTCTGTCTGTCTGTCTGCATGTCTCTCTCTCTCTCTCTGTGTCTGTATGTCTCTCTCGCTCTCTGTGCCTGTCTGTCTATCTGTCTATCTGTCTCTCTCTCTGTGTCTGTCTGCATGTCTCTCTCTCTCTCTGTCTGTCTGCATGTCTCTCTCTCTCTCTCTCTCTCTCTGTCTGCATGTCTCTCTCTCTCTGTGCCTGCATGTCTCTCTCTCTATCTCTCTGTCTGTCTGCATGTCTCTCTCTGTCTGTCTGTCTGCATGTCTCTCTCTCTCTCTCTGTGCCTGTATGTCTCTCTCTCTCTCTGTGTCGGTGTGTCTCTCTGTCAGTGTGTCTCTCTGTATCTGTGTCTGTATGGCTCACACTCTCTTTGTATGTCTCTCTGTCTCTGTGTCTGTCTGTCTGTCTCTCTCTCTGTCTGTGTGTGTGTGTGTGTCTCTCTCTTTTTTTGTCTCTCTGTTGGTGTGTGTCTCTGTCTCTCTCTCTGTGTCTGTATGTCTCTCTCTTTTTCTGTGCCTGTATATGTGTGTCTCTCTCTGTCTATATGTCTCTCTCTCTCTGTCTATATGTCTCTCTCTCTCTGTCTATATGTCTCTCTCTCTCTCTCATTGTGTGTGTGTCTCTCTCTGTCTATATGTCTCTGTCTCTATGTGTCTCTGTGTCTGTGTGTCTCTGTATCTCTCTCTGCATGTCTCTCTCTCTCTCTGTCTGTCTGCATGTCTCTCTCTCTCTCTTTCTCTCTCTGTGTCTGTATGTCTCACTCTCTCTTTGAATGTCTCTCTCTCTCTCTCTCTGTCTGTCTGTCTGCATGTCTCTCTCTCTCTCTGTCTGTCTGCATGTCTCTCTCTCTCTCTCTCTTTCTCTCTCTGTGTCTGTATGTCTCACTCTCTCTCTCTGTGCCTGTCTGTCTCTCTGTCTGTCTGTCTGTCTGTCTGTCTCTCTCTGTCTGCATGTCTCTCTCTCTCTCTCTGTGTCGGTGTGTCTCTCTGTCAGTGTGTCTCCCTGTATCTGTGTCTGTCTGTCTCTCTCTCTGTCTGTGTGTGTGTCTCTCTCTCTTTTTTTCTCTCTCTGTTGGTGTGTGTCTCTGTCTCTGTGTCTCTGTCTGTATGTCTCACTCTCTCTTTGTATGTCTCTCTCTGTGTCTGTATGTCTCTCTCTCTCTCATTGTGTGTGTGTCTCTCTCTGTCTATATGTCTCTGTCTCTATGTGTCTCTGTGTCTGTGTGTCTCTCTGTATCTGTGTCTGTATGTCTCACTCTCTCTTTGTATATCTATCTCTCTCTCTCTCTGTCTGTATGTCTCTCTCTCTCGCTCTCTCTCTATCTCTCTCTGTGCCTGTATGTCTCTCTCTCTCTCTTTGTGTCTGTGTGTATGTCTCTTTGTCTGTGTATCTGTATATCTCGGTGTCTGTATGTCTCTCTGTTTTTCTGTCTCTGTGTCTGTATGTCTCTCTATGTCTGTGTGCGTGTCAGTATATCTATATGTATCTCTTGTGTGTGTCTATATGCCTCTCTGTGTCTGTATGTCTCTCTGTCTCTGTTTCTGTGTCTGTGTGTGTCCGTCTGTATCTCTCTGTGTGTGTGTGTCTATATGCCTCTCTGTGTCTGCGTGTGCATCTGTATGTCTGTCTGTGTCTGTGTGTCAGTATATCTCTCTGTATGTATATGTATCTCTGTGTGTATGTGTCTGTATGTCTCTATGTCTGTATGTTTCTGTCTGTGTGTGTCTGTGTGTCTCTCTGTGTCTGTGTGTCTCTCTGTGTCTGTATGTCTGTGTCTGTGTGTCTCTGTGTCTCTCTGTTTCTCTCTATGTCTGTGTGTGTCTGTGTGTATCGGTGTGTCTCGGTCTCTGTTTTTGTGTGTGTGCCTGTATGTCTCTGTGTCTGCGAGTCTCTCTGTCTCTCTGTGTCTGCGAGTCTCTCTGTCTCTCTGTGTCTGCGAGTCTCTCTGTCTCTCTGTGTCTGTGTGTCTCTCTGTGTCTGTGTCTCTCTGTGTCTGCGTGTCTCTCTGTGTCTGTGTGTCTGTGTCTGTGTCTCTCTGTGTCTGCGTGTCTCTGTCTCTCTGTGTCTGCGAGTCTCTGTCTCTCTGTGTCTGCGAGTCTCTCTGTGTCTGTCTGCGTGTCTCTCTGTGTCTGTATGTCTCTGTCTCTCTGTGTCTGTATGTCTCTGTCTCTCTGTATCTGCGTGTCTCTCTGTGTCTGCGTGTCTCTCTGTGTCTGCGTGTCTCTCTGTGTCTGTGTCTCTGTCTCTCTGTGTCTGTCTGCGTGTCGCTCTGTGTCTGCGTGTCGCTCTGTGTCTGCATGTCTCTGTCTCTCTGTGTCTGCATGTCTCTGTCTCTCTGTGTCTGTGTCTCTGTCTCTCTGTGTCTGCGTGTCTCTCTGTGTCTGCGTGTCTCTCTGTGTCTGCGTGTCTCTCTGTGTCTGCGTGTCTCTCTGTGTCTGTGTCTCTCTGTCTCTCTGTCTCTCTGTGTCTGCGTGTCTCTCTGTGTCTCTCTGTCTCTCTGTGTCTGCGTATCTCTCTGTGTCTGCGTGTCTATCTGTGTCTCTGTCTCTCTGTGTCTGCGTGTCTATCTGTGTCTGCATGTCTCTCTGTCTCCCTGTTTCTGTGTGTCTGCGTGTCTCTGTGTCTGCGTGTCTCTCTGTGTCTGCGTGTCTCTCTGTGTCTGCGTGTCTATCTGTGTCTCTGTCTCTCTGTGTCTGCGTGTCTCTCTGTGTCTGCGTGTCTATCTGTGTCTCTGTCTCTCTGTGTCTGCGTGTCTATCTGTGTCTGCATGTCTCTCTGTCTCCCTGTTTCTCTGTGTCTGCGTGTCTCTCTGTGTCTGCGTGTCTCTCTGTGTCTGCGTGTCTCTCTGTGTCTGCGTGTCTCTCTGTGTCTGTGTCTCTCTGTGTCTGTGTCTCTCTGTGTCTGTGTCTCTCTGTGTCTGCGTGTCTCTGTGTGTCTGTGTGTATCTGTCTCTCTGTGTCTGCGTGTCTCTGTGTGTCTGCGTGTCTCTGTCTCTCTGTGTCTGCGTGTCTCTCTGTGTCTGCGTGTCTCTCTGTCTCTCTGTGTCTGCGTATCTCTGTCTCTCTGTGTCTGCGTGTCTCTCTGTGTCTGCGTGTCGCTGTCTCTCTGTGTCTGCGTGTCTCTCTGTCTCTCTGTGTCTGCGTATCTCTGTCTCTCTGTGTCTGCGTGTCTCTCTGTGTCTGCATGTCTCTGTCTCTCTGTGTCTGCGTGTCTCTCTGTCTCTCTGTGTCTGCGTATCTCTGTCTCTCTGTGTCTGCGTGTCTCTCTGTGTCTGTGTGTCTCTCTGTCTCTCTGTGTCTGCGTGTCTCTCTGTGTCTGCGTGTCTCTCTGTCTCTCTGTGTCTGTGTCTGCGTGTCTCTCTGTGTCTGCGTGTCTCTCTGTCTCTCTGTGTCTGCATATCTCTGTCTCTCTGTGTCTGCGTGTCTCTCTGTGTCTGCGTGTCTCTCTGTCTCTCTGTGTCTGCGTGTCTCTCTGTGTCTGCGTGTCTCTGTCTCTCTGTGTCCGCGTGTCTCTCTGTGTCTGCGTGTCTCTCTGTCTCTCTGTGTCTGCGTATCTCTGTCTCTCTGTGTCTGCGTGTCTCTCTGTGTCTGCGTGTCTCTCTGTGTCTGCGTGTCTCTGTCTCTCTGTGTCTGCGTGTCTCTCTGTGTCTGCGTGTCTCTGTCTCTCTGTGCCTGTATGTCTCTGTGTCTGCGTATCTCTGTCTCTCTGTGTCTGCGTGTCTCTCTGTGTCTGCGTGTCTCTCTGTCTCTCTGTGTCTGCGTGTCTCTCTGTGTCTGTGTCTCTCTGTCTCTCTGTGTCTGCGTGTCTCTCTGTCTCTCTGTGTCTGTGTCTCTCTGTCTCTCTGTGTCTGCGTGTCTCTCTGTCTCTCTGTGTCTGTGTCTCTCTTTCTCTCTGTGTCTGTGTCTCTCTGTCTCTCTGTGTCTGCGTGTCTCTCTGTCTCTCTGTCTCTCTGTGTCTGTGTCTCTCTGTCTCTCTGTGTCTGTGTCTCTCTGTCTCTCTGTGTCTGTGTCTCTCTGTCTCTCTGTGTCTGCGTGTCTCTCTGTGTCTCTAGGTGTCTGTGTATATCTGTCCCTATCACATGATCTTTTGGTAGTTGTGATTTTCTTACAGTTAGTGAGATGATGAACCCAACTCCTTTTCCTGTGAGTGACTTGTTCTTGTGGTTTTTATAACTCGTACATCCCACAACAGCTGGAAGAATGAGGCCCCTCCGAGCATCTCCCGAATCACATTCTCTCACCTCACCTCAAATGGTCGCTCTGTCTGGAACTGGACTTCCTTATTTTATTTTAGGATTTGCTTATTGTTGGCTTTTTCGTAACGTTTCAACAGAAAAATGCGGATTGCACAAATAAAATCTGCAAATATTTTTCCCGCCAGTTGACAGTGAGTACCGCACTGTCCCGACCAGCTGCAGACCAGAACCCCCTCTACTCTGCCTCAGCTTCAGCGTCTTAACCCCTGCCTCAGAGAGCAGCCCCTTCGCCACAGTTTAAAACCTTCATTTCCTCAATCGCCCGTTTCAGCCCGAGTGAGACTGACGTTATTCCCTGTGATGTTAGATTGTAACTTTAAACCTGTGACATTCTGCTGCTCACCATTTTACACAGTAACTGAGGGACAGGAGGAGGCCATTCAGCCCCTCCAACCCGTTCCGCCATTCAATTAGATCATGGCTGATCTGTATCTTAACTCCCATTTACCCGCCTTGGTTCCGTGACCCTTAATCCCCTCACCCGACAAAAATCTATCGATCGCAGTTTAGAAATTTTCAGTTCACCCTCAGCCCTGCTTTTTGGGGGGAGAGAGTTCCAGATTCCCACTCCCCTTTGTGTGAGGAAGTGCTTCCTGACATCACCCCTGAACGGCCTGGCTCTCATTTTAAGGTTCTGCCCCCCTTGTTCTGGACTCCCCCCACCAGAGGAAATAGTTTCTCTCTATCGACCCTATCGAATCCTTTAATCATCTTAAACCCCTCGATTAGATCACCCCTCAATCTTCAATACTCGATTTTAATCATTCCACATTGGCGGCCGTGCCTTCAGCTGCCTGGCCCCAATCTCTGGAATTCCCTCCCTAAACCTCTCCGCCTCTCTCTCCTCCTTAAAACCCACCTCTTTGACCAAGCTTTTGATCACCTGTCCCTAATATCTCCTTATGTGGCTCCATGTCAAATTTTGTTTGATAATCGCTCCTGTGAAGCGCCTTGGGACGTTTTACTACGTTAAAGGCGCTATATAAATGCAGGCTGTTGTTGTTCTACTCCACTCAGGTCTCAGTGAGATTACTGCGGCCTAAGAAACGATGCTCACCAAAATGTAAGTTACTGACATGTGGCTGATTTTGGATCCGAAAACAGGTGGAAATCTCTTCCAGAGTGACTCACAGAGACGGGAGAGAGCAGGAGAGAGAGGGAGACAGAGAGGGAGAGAGAGCGGGAGAGGAGAGAGAGCGGGAGAGGGAGAGAGAGCGGGAGAGGGAGAGAGAGCGGGAGAGGAGAGAGAGCGGGAGAGGGAGAGAGAGCGGGAGAGGGAGAGAGAGCGGGAGAGGGAGAGAGAGCGGGAGAGGGAGAGAGAGCGAGAGAGGGGGAGAGAGAGAGAGGGGGAGAGAGAGAGAGAGGGGGAGAGAGAGAGAGAGGGGGAGAGGGAGAGGGAGAGGGAGCGGGAGAGGGAGAGGGAGCGGGAGAGGGAGAGGGAGCGGGAGAGAGAGAGAGGGGAGAGAGAGAGGGGGAGAGAGAGAGGGGGAGAGAGAGAGGGGGAGAGAGAGAGAGGGGGAGAGAGAGAGAGGGGAGAGGGAGAGGGGGAGAGAGGGGAGAGGGGGAGAGGGAGAGGGGGAGAGAGGGAGAGGGGGAGAGAGA